>NW_022103917.1:4904758-4933567 GCF_000313985.2 Echinops telfairi
TTAAGTGGAGAGCAAATGTTTTGAGAATGATGAGGTCAATGAATGTACAAATGTGCTTTACACAATTGATGTATGTATGGATAAGAGTTGTATGAGCCCCTAATAAAATTATTTTAAAAAAATGTTTAAAACTGCAAAGAAAAATTTAAAAGCCAAAAATAAATGGGAGAGATACATGTTCACAGATTGAAAGACTCATCACTAAGATTTTAATTCTCCATATACTGATTTATAAATTCAACACCATCTCAAAATATAGCAGGCTCTAAATATAGGAAGAATGATGCTAAAATGTCTTCTGAGTATATGAAGGGCTTAGAACAGCTAAAACCATCTTGTAAAAGCAGAGTCGGATTATTTTCACTACTTTCTATTAGGATTTACTATAAAGTCACAGTAATCATGATTTTTTTGCATAAACATAAGCAAACAGATGAATGGAACAGCATAGAGCAGAAGAGTTGTCAAATGTTTCCTTAAAGGGAATAATAGTAAATATTTTAGGCTCTGCAGACTACACACTCTTCATCACAACTACTCAACTCTAATATTGTAGCGGGGAAACAATCATAGACAATAATCGAAGGGAAGAGTATGAAGCGTGTGGCTTTGTTCTGATACAACTTTATTTATGGACACTGAAATTTTAATTTCATATACTTTTCCCATGTCATGAAATACTCTTCTTTTGATTATTTCATTTAAAACTACAATCTCAGCTCACTCACTCAAAACTCACTGACATCCATTTGATGCTGACTCATAGTAACCTTATAGGACAGGGTAGAAAAGCCTCCATGAGTTTCTGCGACTGTAAATGTTTATGGGAGTAGAAAGCTCTGTCCTCCTGAGGAGCAGCTTGTGGTTTTCAACTTTTGACCTTGGAATCGAAGCCCAATGTGTAACCACTTCACTACCCAGGACTCCCTTTACACCAGACTTAAATATGGTTGACGTGACGAGGCAGTAAGAGTAACAGCACACAATGGAACAATCAACTTCTAGCAGTCAAGGGAAGAAAAAGAGGAAGACACCTTATCAACTGAAATACAGTCAGTGGCAAGGTCAGATAACCATAGCCATGATTCTTCTCTTCCCAGATGATTCCCTCCTATGAGTCCTATCCTGTCCATGCCTGGCAAACACCCCCTGCTAAACTAGCACACTTTCTGTCATGAAGCCCACTTCGCATCTATGCCCCATCCTCTTTCTCTTTCTGAGGCCATTCTGTTGCTCTTCCAGGTACAGAAAATATCCAGGAGAGTAAAATTGATAAAGGGAAAATCAATACTAAGGATATAACCATTTAAGATTTAGTTAGTTAAAAATCCAAAATCTAACAGTCCCTTCCCTTAGAGTAAAAAAATCCCTTTAAGCTTTACCAGCAGGGATGTTCCAACTCGGGAAGGAGGCTAACCAAGTCAGTAGGACAAAGAACCAGCCAGGAAACATCACCCCAATTGGAATAAACAGAGCGCGTGAAGCTTCCGGGAATGGAGATCTAATGGCTCCAGGAGAAAAGTAGGTATAGATAATTTCGTAATGATCATTATAGAACATACCTTTTTAAGAGTATCAATTGCACCCCATAACCTTGTAAAAACCTTTTAATCTCCTCCTTTCGACATTGTAAAAAATCCTGTTTCTTACATACTAACTTGTGGGGTCAGGACTGAACTCTGAAACATCTCAGAGGAGACACCTGGCTCTTTTCCTTCCACAAGTGCTTGCAGGAATAAACTTAGAATTTCTCCAATCAATCTGGTCTCTGTTTTTGCCTATGGTGACAAGCTGTCCTGGACCCTGACAACAAAATGACACCTTCAATGTCATTTGAGAGAGAAAAAAATCTCCTCAGTTATCTACAATCTGTTAAAAAAATTCCAAAAGAGCACTGATTCCAACAATATTTGTCTCTTACTACAAGCTGAGGAAGAGATTAGGTCAAAGGAAAAGAAATAATAATCCAGTTCAGAAAGGAGAACTGGGGTAAGACCGCCACACCAAGTAATACCCTTTCTATAGCCAAAGGATCTGCTTGTCTTACTACCGGAAAATAGACAACTATAGAGAGTCCAATTTTGTTACACCAAGTCTGTCAAAGGTGATGATCAAAATAAAATCAACCTATAGAAAATATGTCTGTGAGTTCTCTGATGGCAAGGAGAGAGAGAAGGAAGGGAAGAGGCAGATGTGTGAGGGAGGAAGGGAAGTGGGCTCCTGAAGATTTGGAGAGCAGATTTGTGGTCCACAGTGGGTCAAACAGTGAACACAAAAACTGGTTGAGAACTGGGCATAAAGAGACATTTCTTCCTCGACACTCAATCCAAGTGGCAAATAGATGAAGAACTTGGTGCTTCTAGCTGTGCTTGAAAGGGAATTGTGAAAAACCCATGACCCTGCTTGATGCTCACCTCATGAAGAGCTGACTGAAGATATGGGTGCTATAGCAAAGTGTTGTGAAGAAAATAGAGGGGGTCTAACTATCAGAAAGAATTGTTTTCAAAAAAGGAACCGTCTAAGGGAGGCATCAATTAAGTCCACATGGAAGGAGCACATTAGCTTGTGTGATCCAAGGATTGAAAATAATATAATCAAAATCCAAAGGAGGGAATTGTATCAGAGCTTAAATTGTGAACACCGTGTTTTCAGAAGGCTAAGCATGACAGCAGAAGCCCGAACTCCATTTGCAGGGTCCACCCATGGTTTAAGCCCTTTGTGATTGCCCTCCGATTATAGTTACAGGGTGTGAATAGCCCTGTTATCAGACAGAGAGCATTGTAAAGTTGATTATGGCAGATACAGTTAGATCAAAATGTAATATCTTATCATTTGATCTCCCTTGTGACACATTTGAAAGCTGTTTAAAAACAAAACAAAACAAAAAAAAGTGAAGAGGAAATAAATGTAACCTGGTGAATCCCCTCTGGCCACAGACCAGGGATGTGAATGGCCTTGCTATCGTGCATTGGAAAGTGGATTGTTGCAGATGAATCTGGGTTAACATTCAGCACCCTATCGTTTTGAGCTCCCTGATGATTCATTTAAATTAGCTCTATTTTTAAAATATTTTCTTCTTTCTTTTCAATTGAGGGTTTATCTGTTTTGCTCTGTTACTATCTTTAGTTTTTGTTTTTAAATGTTTTTCTGTATACAAAATCTAGGGTTGGTGAATCTATAGAGACAGTAACTGTATTAATTGGTCCTTGGGAGTATGGCAGTGGAGGTTGGGGAGAAAATGGGAGCTAATAACGATGAGTACACGAATTGAAAAAATGTTCTAAAACTGATTATTGCACAACTCTTCTTGATGTGATTAAACTATCGAATTGTATGATATGTGAAATATATACCAATGAGACTGTTGGGAAAAATTTTGTCAAAACCCTGATGGAAAGATAGTCTGAGATAGAGGGAGTGATAATGACACTTTTTTTTTAAAGGCAAAGAAATCAACTTCAAACCACGTACTTCAGACTGGTGTTTATTCCACCCCACTCTGACTGAACCCTTTTACTGTCATCAAGTCAATGCTGACTCAGAGCAACCCCCTGTAGGTTTCTGAGACTGTAACTGTTCACAGGAGTAGAAAGCCCAATCTTTCTACCACTGGCTTCTGGTAATTTCGAACTAACAACCATGTTTACTGTAGCCCAAAGGGTAACCACTATACCATAAGGGCTCTATGACATAACTTTACCCTATCAAAAGTCACTGTCTGAGTAACCTTCCTCTCCATCACTTCATACTGGAATCAACCATTGGCTGTGAATGATCGAGATTTTGATGCACTGGTTTAAGAAGCTAGGCATCCTGCATTTCTATAAGAGACAAACTATGACAACCAGTTATAAAACATAACCAACACTCACACCACCTTGTGCCTCTCAGTTCAAGCTTTTCCAAGTATAAGTTAAAATGCAAAACCCTGATGGCAGATGCATACCAGTCATTTGTTGACAATTCACTGGTATTCTCAAAATCCTATTTGTTTTGCTATACGATGTACAGGTGTGTAAACCATTCAGAGGCGCCCTGGTGGTGCAGTGGGATATCCCTTGGGTTACAAACTGCAAGATCAACCATTGGAGTGCACCAGCCACTTCTCAGGAGAGAGATGAAGTGTTCTACTCCCATTGCAATTCACTCACAGTCTTGGAAATCCACAGGGGCAGTTCTACTATGCTCAACACAGTCATTATGAATCAGAATGGACTTGATGGCAGTGAGTTTTCTTTTATTATTTTTATAAGCCTTTCAGGAGAGAGTTCTTTATTATACTACCAGTAAGGATAACCTAAGTTTTGCTCATTCGTACTATTGATTCCTATGCCATTCACCTATTCTCACAAAGGAACATTTAGACAGAGAATGTTTACCACAAACTCTACTGGCATCACTCAGTTGCTGAAGTCATTCACATTATAAAGTATCTAAAGGAAGAAATAAAACCCACGAGAAATGGTTTTCAATATACTCTTCTTGATATTGTTAGGATCTAGTCTCATCCTGGAGCCATTCCACACGTATTAAAATAGCTCAGATCTGGTTTGCGTTTGAAAAAATCTATACTTATGCCAAGTGAACTTGAGAGGAAATCCACTCCAATATGTTTAGAGAGGCTTACTTCCTGCTGTTGTCATCAAAGGGCCAGCAGACACCTAAATCCCCGAGCCAGTTCAACTCAGGCTTGTCATTGAAGCAAGTGATTGCAAACAGCCAGCTTCATCTCAGGGACAGGGACACAGAACAGACTCCTTCCCCCAACAAGGACTAGTTGGAACCATCCTCTAATTCGTCTAGTCAGAATACATACAGCATTACGAAATTCATCATGACCAAATTCTAGTCAGAATTCAGCATGACAGAAAGAAAATATGTCTGCAGTGACGGGCATTATTTCTTACAGGATTGATTAATACTAAAACATTAAAAAATGTCAAGCTCTATTTCCATGAAGACGAAATATGGCACAGGGCAAGAGGTACCACCCCCACCCCCACCCCCACCCCGAAGGTCAAACTCTGGGAGTTCCTAGATAGATAGTGGAGCTCTCTTTTAGTTTGGTAACATTCGGGCAAAGATCTCTCTAAGACATGACATGGGGGACTGTGACATTTGGGAATGGCTATTGAAATCAGGTACGTAGCCCTGGTGGGGTAGTGTTTACTCATTGGGTTGCGATCCGCATGGTCAGCAGTTTGAAACCAACAGCAGCTCCGTGGGAGAAAGCCTGAGCTTTCTACTCCCGGAAACAGTGGCAGTCTTGGGAACCCACAGAGGTCACAATGAGTCAGCATTGACTCCATGGCAGTGAGAGAGTGAGGTCAGGGAGGAGTTGGGATTTTTGTTTCTTCGCTTGGTGTATAGCAGAACAGGACCAGGCCGGAAATTGTTAACACTGTCCCCTTTCCTTTGAGACCAAATGGAGTAATTTCACAGTTCCTCTGCTTACACTGCAAGTCAGCCTTCTCCAATTAAATTCCCATTAAACAACACCCACACAACTCCCTAGTTCTGTTATTTAAATCAAACTGTCATTGAATTCCAAGAACTATAACCCTTTGTTTGAAGCTATTATTAATTCATTAACAACATTCTAGTCGCACTTGAGCAGTATGTGTTCACCTGCCTTTGTGAGAGATGAACATATAGGCTCTGAGACAGATGCGGAATACATCATAATTGATAGAACCTATTCCCTTGCCACAGGGAACTTGTGATCTATTGAAGAGGCAGATAGCAAACATACCATTCAAGCATTACACAGTTGGGCAGTGATAAAGGACTGCTCAGTCTATAAACATCAGAGAAGGCATCTTGGAGGAGATAAGGCAGAAGAACTACATAAAAAAATAAAAGCCCAGACGTGACAATCAGCAGGGTAAAATTAAGATGAGATTAAGCAATTTGACATTTTTACACTACAGTAAAAAAATCTATGGTTAGCCTTGAAAAGAATGGGAATTCCAGAATACTTCGTTGTGCTCATGTAGAACCTGTATATGGATCAAGAGGCAGTTGTGCTTGAACATGGGAACCCTGCATGGTTTAAAATCAAGAAAGATGTGCGTCTGGGTTGTATCCTCTCACCATATTTATGGCAGTTACATAATCTCTTCTCAACTTGAGAGAAGGGGTGGAGTACAGCATTTCAATCAGGTCACAGTCAATGATGCCTCTGTGTCTGTGTGGCCTTCTCCTGAGGATTCAGTGAACTTCTGTCTTCCTCCTTGGAGGAGGGACACACGCACTCTTGCTGCTTCGATATTCTGTTGACAAGCCACAGGAAGCTATGCTGATGGCAGCCAGCGCCCTGGAGCTGGAGGAGCCACATGGAGAGCTGCACCAGTACTTAGATGCATCCACAAGGCTATTCACCCACTGGCCTGTGAGCTTCCTGCTTTTGGCATCATTGCATGTACCACGTGAGTCTGTAGAAAAATTTCTGAACTAGTATTAGACATATGGACTAATATTGAACTTACGGACTTGATCTGGACTGAGCCGGGATGTTTTCTTAGTTTTCAATTGATCTTGGATATACAACTCTCTTCTACACACATAAGTGTCTCTGGATTTGTTTCTCTAGTCAACCCAGACTAACACAATATTTATTCAACCTATATGCTGAGCAAATCATCCGAGAAGCTGAACTAAATGAGGAAAGTTTGGAGTGGAGGCAGTGGAGGCATGGCAGTGAAGGAAGAGTTACTAACAACCTTTGATCTGCAGATGCCACAACTTTGCTTACTGAAAATGAGGAGGACTTGAAGCACTAGCTGATGAAGATCAACAATTGCAGCCTTCAGTATGGATTATGACTCAATGTAAAGAACAAAATTCTCACAGCTGGACCAATAGGTAACATCGTGATAGACGGAGAAAAGGTTGAAGATGCCAAGGCAATTTGTCTTACTTAGATCCACAATTAGTGCTCATGGAAGCAGCAGTCAAGAGATCAAGACATGTTGTGTTAAGTAAATCTGCTGCACAAAGTCTTGCTACGGTAGTGAAAAGCAAGGCTGTTACTTTAAGGACTAAGGGGTGCCTGACCCCAAACATGGTATTTTCAATTGCCTCATATGCATGTGAAATGTGGACATTGAACAAGGAAGACCAAAGACGAATTGAAGTGTTTCAAATACAGTGCTGGTAAAGAATATTGAAAGAACCATAGACTGCTACAGAACAAACAACTCTGTCTTAGAAGAAGCACAGCCAGAATTCTCATTAGAGGCAAAGATGGTGAGACTTTATCTTACATACTTTGGACTTATTGTCAGGAGAAACCAGTCCCGGGAGAAGGACATCATATTTGGTAAAGTAGAGGAGCTGTGAAGGAGAGGAAGGCTCTCAGCTAAATGGATTGATACTGTGGCTGCAACAATGGGCTCAAATATAAGAACAATTGTGAAGATAGCATAGATCCAGGTAGTGTTTCATTCTGTTGTACATAGGGTCGCTATCAGTCAGAACTGACTCGATGGCCCCTAACAAGAACAACAAGAGAGTAGCTGAAGAGGCTATTTATAAAATGCTCAATGAACACCAGAGAAGGCAAAAAAAGAAAAGAAAGGGAAAGGTACAACAAATAACTGATATAATAGAAAACAATTACAATTACAAACAACACAAGAGATGTTAATCTAAATATATGATAAACAGTTTAAATGCAAATCGTCCCAATACACAAATTTAAAGACACAGAATGTCAGAGTGGATAAAAAAGAGGACCTAATATCTGCTGACCAAAAGAAATCCACTTTAAATACAAACATGTCTATAGGTTAAAAGGAAAAGGATGGAGAAAGGTGCTAAATCTCATTTTTTAAAGTGAGTGTAGTAAATCAAGCAAACAGATAATCAGTAAGAATAAATTGGCCATGAAACAGCATTTTCATTCAACTTGACTATACATTATCCTTTATCTCAAATGGAACATTCACCAAGATAGACCATATTTTTGGCCATAAATTTCCTATGGAAATTGAAAAAAATAAATAAAAGAAAGAAAGAAATCACACAAAGTATGCTTTCAAACCCATGGAATCAAATTAGAAATGAATAAAAGAAATATAACTGGAAAAAGTCCCAAAATTCATGATTAAACAGCACATTCCTTAATGACACATGTGTTCACTAAGTAATTTTAGGAGAAATATTTAATATTTTGAACTAAATTAAAATGAAAAATTTGAGTGATATAGCAAAAGCAGTGATTAAAGGGAAATTTATAGCATTAAATGAATATATGGGGTAAAAGATTAAATATTTAAAGGCCATAATCTAAGCTTCCATCTTAGGAAACTATAGAAAGAAGAGGAAAATACGCCTACAGAAAGGAGAAAATATGAATAACCATTAGGGCAGAAACCAAAGAAATTGAAAATAGGAAATAATATAGAAAATCAATTAAACTAGTCCTTGGAAAAAATCACTAAAATTGATTAAAGTCTAACCAGGCTGAAGAGAGAGAGAGGGGGAGAGAATGTTACAAATTACCAATATCAGAAAACACAAAAAGGATTATCACTACTGATAACATGCAGATTGATAGGAGCAATAGGAACAACTCAAGGACTTCAAATTTGATAACTTAGGTGACATGGACCAATTCTCCTTGAAGGCACAAAGTATCAGAACTCATCTAAGGAGAAGCAGAAAATTGAAAAAGCTTATTTATATCTATTAGAAAAATTAAATCAACGACCATCCAATAAAAATCACCTGGTCTCAATAGTTTCATTGTTGAATTCTGCCAGACATTTAGGGAGTAAATTATACCAATTCTCCATAACTTCTTCTTCGAAGAAGAAACACATCCTAACACAATCTCTGAGGCCAGCATTACTCTAATTATTAATCTCATTAGAGCCCAATACATTATAAGTAAATAAAATTGCAGACCAATATCTCTCATAACATAGCTGCAAAAATCCTCAACAAATTATATCAAACTAAATCCAACAATATCTAAAAGAATAGTACAGCACGATCAAAAGCTGATTCATATTTGAGAGTCAACAAATGTAATCAATCTACCAAATCAACTGTACGAAGAAGCAAAATCATAAGGGTATATCAATTGATATAGAGGTAAAATAATTTGGTAAAGTCCTATAACTAGTCATGATAAAAAAGAAAGCTCTCATAAACTAGTGATACTTACTGAACCTGGTTAAACAAAAAAAGTCCACAAAAGCCTACATGGACAAAAGACGAGAAATAAACAAACAGAGCATCAATACTGTGCAAGCACTACTTCATGTAATTGAAGTCACTTAAGGAGGATGGATTTGGACCAGAAAAAAAAGTTACTGAGGAACTAATCGCCAGAATAGACTCAATAGCAGTATGTCCAAGCACAAGATAAATGCAGAAAAGCACATCAAGGTACTTAGGACATGTATTGCTTACTACCAGTAAGAAGATAGAAAACCGTAAAGCAACAAGGGAAAAACAAGATATGTCACTTACCTAAAACCAAATATTATCTGCGTAGAGTCACTCTAGAAGACCGTAGCTTCTTACAAAGGTAAACATAGTTTTATCGTAGTATCCAACAATTGAACTCCTAGATATTTACCCAATTGATTAAGAAATCTATGTCCACATGTGACTATTCATAGAAACTTTATTCACAGTTGCCAAGAACTAAAAGCAACTAAAATATACTTCAATAGGCGGATTACCACAACCTGTGGTAATGTATACAATTATTTAGATAATGCATTGTATATAATAATGCATAAAATGCTATGCTATGCCAGAAATTACTAACTGAAGGGAAATGATGTCACCTTCATCATCAAAAAAATATTTTAAGATCGATCTTTAGGTACAGAGTCCTGGTGGCATAATGGTTAAGTACTGGGCTGTGATCTGCAAGGCAGAAGTTCAAAACCACCAGCAGCTCCATGACAGAAAGACGAGGTTTCCTGCTCCCATAAAATGTTAACAGTCTCAGAAACCCATGGGGACAGTTCTATCCTGACTTAAGTCATGGTACATATTTTCAGTCCCCTCGTATGGGACTGGACAATGAGTAAGGAAAACCAAAAAAGAATTGTTGTCTTTGAATTATGGTACAGACTGCCAGAAGAATGAACAATTCTGTGTTAGAAGAAGTCCAGCCAGAATATTACTAAGAAATAAGAATGGTGAGACATTGTCTCCTGGACTCTGGGCGTGTGATCACGAAGGACCAATCTCCTGAGAAGGACATCATGCTTGATAAAGTAGAGGGCTGATGAAAAAGAGGAAGACCCTCAATTAGACGGATTGACACAGTGACTGCAATGATGGGCTCGAATATAAGAACAATTGTGAGGACGGCTCAGGACTGGGTGGTGCTTTACTCTATTATACACAGGACCACTATGACTCAGCACTGACTTGATGGTAGTGAATGTAAAGATGGTACAAAACCAGGCAGTGTTTCATTCTGCTGTACACAGGGTTAATATGGGTCAGAACTGACTAGAGAGCGCCTAACAACAACAACAATATACAATGGAATATTATTCAAAAGTGTAAAAAGAAATAAGCTATAAAGCCACAAAAAGAAATAGAACCTTAAATGCATATAGCTAAATGGAAGAACCATATCTGAAAAGGTTGCATACTGTTGACTCCAATAATTTGATATTTTTGGAAACGCAAAAACATAAAAACAGTGAAAAGATCCGTTGTTGCTAGGGCTGCAGGTAAAGAATAGAGAGGGTTAAATACGTGACGCATAGAGGAATTTTCAGGGCAGTAAAGCTCTTTTGTATGGCAGTGTTGTTGTGGATAAATGACCCTATGCCATAATCAAGAACAGTCTAAGTAGACAGAACAATAACTGTAATGTGGGACCTAATAGGCGGCTCTGGATCAGAAAAGGGACTTTAGAAAAAACAAACAGAAAATCTGAATGATGGACGAACTTCAGTTAAGAATAGTATCTAAAGTTTGGTCCATTTTAACAAGTATACTATGTTAATAAGGTTATCATTAAACAAATTAAATTTAATATCAGTATTATATAAGCTAATGTTACATGCTAATAACAGGGGGAAGTAGCATCGAGTGTATTAGAACAGCATATACAATGTCTGTGAGCTTTCTTTAAGTTGCTCTAAACATAAAGTTTATTAATAATACTTTAAAATTAGATATACGTGTATTGTTCTATATCTGGGTTCTCTACTCATTTCCACTGATCACCATACAGTCTTGATTAATGTACCTAAAGAAGTCTTAAAATAGTGTAAAGTGATCCCTCTCTCTTTACTCTTCTGTTTCAAAGTGGTTTTAGCTTTCTCATTTCTTTTCCTTGTCACAGAGGTTTTTTTACATAATCATTGTTAGGTGTCAGCGAGTGCTACAAATCATAGCACAAGAGAAGGAAACGCCACCCGGTGTTGCTCCAGCCTCCTAATTGCTGTTATGTTTAATCCCATTGTTACAACCAGTGTGGTAATTCATCTCCTGAAGGGGCTTCTTCTTTTTTTCTGCACTTCCTTTTTACCAAGCATGATGTTTTTTTCCCCGAAGACTGGTCTCTCCAAAATAGATGAGACCGAATCTCCCCATTCTTATTTCTAAGGAGCATTCTGGTTGCATTTCCTCTAAGGCTCATCTGTTTGTTCTTCTGACGGTCCATGGTACTTTCAATAGACTTTGCCAACAACGTAATTCAAATACTTAAATCCTTGTACATTGTCCAGCTTTCCCTCACATAGGAGGTGATTGAAAATACCATGGCTTGGACAGGGGCATCTTTGCTCTTTAATGAGTAGTGATGGTGAACCCAGTGAAAGGAGATTTTTTGATCCATTTATCCTGTTGCTATCTATTGGTCCAGTTGTGAGGATTTTCATTTTCTTTACATTAGGTTGTAACCTATACTGGAGGCTTTGATCTTCATCAACAAGTGCTTCCAGCAAGCAAATCATCAGAGAAGCTGGATGAAATGAAAAAAAAATGAGGCAGCAGAGTTGGGGGAAAGCTTGTTCACACTGACCTGTGGTATGCAGATGACACAAGCTTGCTTACTGAAAGTAAGGACTTGAAGTGCTTGCGGATGAAGATCAAGATCTGAAGTCTTCAATATGGATTACAACTCAATGGAATGAAAACCAAAATCCTCACAGACCAATCCATAAAATCAGGATAGATGGAAGTTGTCAAGGATTTCATATTGCTCGGATCCACCATCCATGCTCACGCAAGCAGCAGTCAAGAGACCAAAAGATGTATTGCATTGGGTAAATTTGCTGAAAACTGTCTCTCTAAAATGTTGAAAAGCAAGGATGTCACTAAGATGCACCTCACCCAAGCCATATATTGTCAATTGCTTCATATGCAAGTGAAGTTGGACATTGAATACAGAAGACCAAAGACGAATGGATGCATTTGAATTATGGTCCTGGAGAAGAGTATTGAAAGTACCGTGACTGCTATGAGAACAAACAAAGCTGCCTGGGAAGGAGTACAGCCAGAGTTCCCTTAAGTAACCAGTGCTTTGGCCATGTTGTCAGGAGAGACTGGCCCCTAGAGAAGGACACCATGCTTGATAAGGTAGAGGAACAGTTAAAAAGCGGAAGGCCTTTACCAAAGTGTTTCCTGGTTTTGAATGATTGCAAATAATAATGCATTTTGAATTAGAGTGTTCACATGTTGGTTGCTATTATATAGAAATACAATTAATATTTGTATATCTAGCTTATGCCCTATAAGGTGATAAGACTCACTTTTTAATTCTGAGGGGTTTTGTATAGTTTCTTTGGGATTTTTCATGAAGATCATCCTATCAGCAGCAAATAGGGATCGTTTTATTTCTTGCCTTCCCAACTGAAGGCCTTAAATTTTCCCTTCTGGGCTTTAGTTCCCTATGCCTTCCAGTTTATGTTGAATAAGAGTGGTGAAAACAGGCATCTTTGTCTTTTTCCCAGCCTTGAGGAAAAGCATTTTGTCTTTCATCGTTCTTGCTCGTTGAAGGACAGAACTCTGTCTTTTGTCATTAAGTATGACATTAGCTGTAGTTACTTAGATTCTTTATCAAGTTGAGGAAATTCCCCTCCATGTACCATGGGGCCTCAGGCGATCTGGTCTACAGGATCTTTATTTCCCTGGGATCTATATTCCCACAGGGACAACTAAATAAGCTTCTAACTGAATTGGTTCCTATGAATCGCATTTAAGGAAAGGACTTCTGGAGACTTTGTCTACTTGGTCGCCATTACATCTGGAGTCTGGCCCAGGAATGTGAATTTTGCACAAGTTCTACAGATGGTTCTGATACACAATCTAGTTTGGGACCCCTTGGTCTAACCTAAGGATGTGTCTCTCACTCCCCGCTGCCATTAAAATGACTTGGGAAGGTTTTATTTTTTTCTTAAATGCTCAAACCTAGGATTCACTCCAGATCATTTGCATACATTTTCTAGGAGCGAGGCCAAGCCTCAACTGGCTTGTCTGTAAAATAGACACAATAAAGGTAACCTCTTTCAAGTCACGGTGAAGACCAAATGAGACAATGTATGTAAACCACTTATCACTTACTGAGTGTTCAATAAATCATAGCTCTCTGAGCTCCTCCAGGTGTTCCTAATATGCAACCAGAGCACAGAACCACTGCTTAGAGGGAGTGTATTTCAAAAAGGAGGAACCCTGGTGGGTTAGCAGTTACATGCTGGGCTGCTAACCACAAGGTCATTAGTTCAAAACCCCCAGCCCCTCCATGGGAGAAAAAACGGGGCTTTCTATTCTTGTAAAGAGTTACAGTCTCAGAAATGAACAGGGACATTTCTACCCTGTCATAGATGATTGCTATGAGTCGGCATGGACTCAATGGCCGGGAATTCCAGAAAGAATAAAATGGGAGAGCAAGCTCCTGGTGGGCAAAGGAAGGTGAGGTTTAGGGCAAGGTAAAAGGTCCAGTAGCCCTTGGCTCGGCTATAAAAAAGTTATGGTAGGAGATGTGTGTTTCCATGCTGAGCACCTCTTATGTTTACATGGGCTCACAAGGGTTTTACACCTTCCTTAGCTGACAAATGAGAAAGCTAAGATTTTAGAGACTGCTTTGAAAACCAAGTTTCCACCCAATTTATCCCCAAAACTGTTCTGTGCTCATTATTATTTTTCGCTATAGGGAGAATCTCCCTTGAGTACTGTGTCAACGGGTCTGTCGGTATAATTTCTATAGTTCCCCTAGTACCCAGAGACCATGAGAGCTTATTGTCAGGTTTGCTTTGCACTTGAGAAGACCCAGACAGAAGACCGACCTGCAATGGCCTATATGAAAACAGGCATCTTCCCCCCCGAGGTGGAAGCACCTAGTTTTCCTCTGTACCAGAAAGCTTTCTAGACATGGAGTGATGGAGAACCGCAAACAATCCTACCTCCCCGCACTTCCTCAGTTGGCTCATCCGAAAAATGGGTTATCTTAAATTTGCTTTTTCTAAAAGTGAGCACTGAAATGTTGGTGAAGGCATACTCTTAAAAAAAGAAAGCATACTCTTCCATATTGCAGGCAGAAATGGGAAATGATTACAGCCTGTCTGAAGAGGAATCTGACATTATCTGATAAAATTGAAAATATATACTTCAACCTAGCAATGCCACTCTTAGAAATCAGTTCTACAGAACTGAAAGAACTGGAACGGGATGGAATGTTTGTGAGGAAGGGTAGAGACGAGCGAATTGTGCATCCAACCAACAGCATTTCATGCCGCCATTTAAAAGCACGACGTGGTTTCTATGGTGTCTTGTTAAGAAAAGCAACATGTGATTGTATGTGTTCTAGGAAATCACCGTTTTGAAATCAAGGCCCAAAATATTTTTTACCTTTATCTAATATAAACATTGTATAAATGTATGCCAGTATGGAGGGAGGCATGGAACGATACTCAGCAGGTTATCCATTGTGGCTACCTTGGTGGGAGTGGTATGGTGTGTAAGGAAAATAAAAATGTCTGGTCTCTGTGTAAATGTTATCATCTCAATGCTGACTCCTAACAACCCCTGTGGGTTTCTGAGACTGTAATTGTGTACGGAAATAGAAAACCCAGTCTTTCACCCTCAGAGCTGCTAATGGTTTTGAACTGTTGACTAGGCGGATCGCCGCCCAACGCATGGCTCCTTTAGGGCAGAGAACTGGGTAGGTAGCTATGGGACTACTTGAGTGGCAGAGAGTTAGTTATAGTCTTTACCATGTACCGTTTTCTTCCCTTAAAATCTTTGTACTATATGCGTGTGTCACTAATTTAAAATAACAAGCTAAAGGTACCCTGAGGGAGAAAGATGAGAGTATTTGCTCCCATAAAGACTTACAGTCCCAGACACCCTATATTGGGTCACAATGAGTCAGAACTGACTGAATGGCAGTGGGCAGATATAACATTGTTTCAGCACTCACAAGGTTTCTCGCATTCTCAATTACACATAATCAGTTTCGCCTAAGAATATACATATTGCCTGTTACTCTTGAGAGGACTTGGGCAGTCTCAATTTTTATTTGTACTTTCTCTATCCAACCCATGGAAAGGTCTAAAAGCTGCACTCATGATGGTTTCATTCCTGCCCTCAATAATAAATATTTACTGGGCATCTGCGAGGTGCAAGGTACTGTACTGAGTCTTGAAGAAACAAGGCTGAGCAGAAATTGGGGCTGTCCCTGACTTCCTGGAAGCCTCTGTTTGGTGGGGGATATGGGCATAAAATCAGTAAATAAATGAATCAAGGAAATATTTACAAGTTGTAGTAACTGCAAAGAATGAAGCATACAGAGGGGTTATCCTGGTAATATAGTAAAATAATGTGGCTTGCTTGAGTGCAACATATATATTTTTAGTGCCACTCATTATGGCTATGAGTTATTCATTTTAAAGTGCTATTGAATGTGTAGTTAATTTTTATCCATGTTGTGTGTGTGTTTCTTAGTCATGAGAATCCAATAGCACAACTCTTTTCAACACGGCAGGCAGAAGGGTTAGGTGAGAAGAGGTTGCTATCATTGTGAGGCGCCATCAAGTCTGTTCTGACTCATTGAGACCTGCTGTAACCGAATGGTCTGGTGCCATCCTCACAATGCTTCCTATGCTGGAGCCCACTTCTGTCAATCCATCTTTTCAAGGGCCTTCCTCTTTATTGCTGCCCCTCTTCTTTACCAAGCAGCTTCCTAAGGAAATGTTGGCTTGCTGCCCACAGAGCCAACATGGACTTTGTGACACAGACTCTCCTGTCAACTTTAGAAGGGGTGGAGTCTAGGGCGCAGCTTGATGATCTCATTTTGAAGAAAGGAGATAAATAGTTCACTGGAGGTCAGACTCATGCACTCATTCCTGTTGACAAGTCACATGAAGACACACTGAAGGAACCAGAGCCCTGGAGCTGGAGAAGCCACATGGAAACCCACACCAGCACCGAGATGCCTCCACCACCACTGGATCCACAAGACTTTCTACACAATGGCCTGTGATCTGCCTGCATTTGGCGTCATTGCATGTGTTGCTTGAGTCTGAAGAGAAATTTATAGATTGGTATCAGACATACAGGCTAATAACGGACTTAGGGACTTGATCAGGACTGGGCTGGGATGTTTTCTTAATGTACAATTACTCTATATAAAGTTCTTTCCTATACCTATATGAGTGTCTATGAATTTGTTTCTCTAGTCTATCCAGACTAACACAGGGTACCCCAATGTTAGCAATTTCATTTGCTCAAGGAAGAAATAATGGCTATTGAAAAGAGGGTTTATTTTGACCCATTTAAAAGTTGTTACAGTTGTTTTGGTTGGGGTTTTTTTTGTAAGTGAGGGGGAAATACACAAGGATTAAGCCTCCCCGTGAATCCCCTCTGATCATAGACTCGGGTTGTGACTAGCCTTGCTATCATGCAAGTACTTTGGAAAGTACATTATTGCAAATGCCGTTCGGTTAACATTTAACACCTTACCATTTGATCTCCCATTTGATCCATTTTAAATTTGTTGTAGCCTTTAATATTTTCTACCTTCTTTTTCACTGAGGTTTTTCTCTGTTTTACTTTGCTCTTGTTAGGGGTTTTTTGTATGTTTTTCTGTATATGAAATCCAATATAAGTGGATCTGTAGAGAAAGTATTAATGAATAGGTACTTGGGCTATAGCACGGGAGGTTGAGGGGAGATGAGTTAATAGCAATGAGTACAAGAAAAGAAGAAACTATTCTAAAATTGACTGTGGTGATGATATTAAATAACTCTTCTTGATATGATTGAACTATTGAATTATATGATATGGGAATTATAGGCCAATAAAACTTTTCAATAAAAAATGAGGGATTTACATATACTTAAAAAATGTAGAGTTTCCAAGGCTACATCTTTACGGGAGCAAACAGCCTCATCCTGGTGTGTTTGAACCACCAACCTTGTGGTTAATAGTCTAAGATTTACCTGGCATTACCATTCTGAAACTACCATGCATGCTGTTTCTCTCTCGCATGCACAACATACATACTTAGAGTTGTTACATCTGCCAAGCATTGGCAAGCAGTAGTATTGCCTGTGAGAGAAAAGGATTGGAAACTCCCTGCTCTGCTCCCCTCTCTCATCTCACAGGAAGAGAAAGAAGACTACCTCCATCTGCAGCATGGGATGGTATCTGCGGCAGGTTGCAGAAGTATTCTATTAGGCCGCTGGGTGACTGCCCCAATGCAAGCATTAGCCATCTCATGTACTTCCCTAGGACCCCAGGCCTGAGACGGACTAACAGCTGCTAGCCCTTGACACTGAAGGAGATCCAGGGAAAAAAGAAAGTAAACATCACCCCATCATCCTGGCCCCTCAAAGAGCCTGCAGCCTACCTGGGAGTAAGACTTGTTTTCAGGGAAAACACCGGACTGGGTGATCTCGTGGAACCAGAACGCCATCTAAATTAATTGTCCGATAGACTGCTATATATTCAAACCTTGCTTGTTTGGATCAGTTTCATTGGAACGCCTTCAAAAATGTATTACAAATTTATCTTATTCAATGGAACATTTTGGGCATAATCACCTTTTCCTTATGACTCAGGGTCATCAATATGAATCTCCTTTATTGTACTTTGTCTGCTTTTGCATTATTCGGAATTCTCTTTCTTTCCACATCTGGCTGTCAGCTGTCACTGCTCGCCCACAGTTAATGAGCTTGTCTCTCCCAACCCTCGCAGCGCCTGGCTAATCACTGATAATAACAGCCAAGAAGCATTGATGCCCTGCTCCATGCCAGGCCCTGGGATAAGTGCTTTGCATGGATTAATTAATTAAATCCTCACATCCACCCTTGAGGGAGGTACAATTATTATCCCCACATTACAGGTGGGGGTAACCGAGACCCAGAAGGGTTAAGTAATCTGTCTAAGGTTACACAGCAAGAAAATAGCAAAAACCAGGATTTGGAGCTCCATCGGCTTGTCTTGGGATTTCAAGGTCTTTAGAATCATATTAGTGCCTTTCAAGCTGAGAATGAGACATACTTTGAAAGAGATGTATCTTGATCACAAGGTTCTTAGGTTCTGCTTCATAATGACCCTGTGTTGCTACAGGAAACACGACCTGGTTCTGGGCCATCGTCACAATTGTTCTGTGGGAGCCCACTGGTGGAGCCACTGGGTCACTCCTTCACATTGAGGGTCTTCCTCTTTTCCGCCAGCCCTTGACTTTACCGAGTGCAATGTCTTTCTCCAGAGATTGGTCTTTTCGGATGTGTCCAAAGTAGGCTCCAGCCTTCCTCATCAGGTAGACCCCAGTATGTAACTGACTTCAAACCTCTACCAACTACACATTTGGGACATAAACCTTGTAGTTCATGGAGATACCCTTGGGTAATCCATTTTCTCTCACCATCGTTGCCAGTGCTGTTTGGAACCCATTGAAATGATTTCCCAACCCATTCATTCATGGGTTCCAACTCATAATTTGAAAATCCCTGCTGAACATTTTAAGACCAATCTGCGGGGGGAACAGAGTCACCTCACTTGCCTTGTGAACTGGAAAAGGAGGCCTCCTCAGGAAGTTTTACTTCATTGGTCAACATGTTGTCAGAAAACACTGAATTTGGAACAGGAAAGCCTTTTACTGCCTCCTTCTAGAGAAAGGTTTAGAGAGCGAGAGAGAGAAATGTTGACATTACGAATGCTGCTCTTTGATGAAATGATATTGCAAGTGCTCACCTGCGTAGCTGTAGAGATTGACCCTGGTAGACAGGGAGGCCTGGTGAAGAGGTGTTTGGTCAGTGAGAGTTTGCATATATAGGACTTGGGACATCTCTTCTGTCTTCGCAGGGACTTATTGCTGACATTGCAATAAGGATTGCCAGACAAGCACAAGACAGCTTAGATAATGGTGACTTCCAGATCACCACTGGAACACAAATCTGTGGCTGTTGTTTCCAAGTGTAAGGAGGGAGTGGGGACCACACCATCCTCTGACCTCCTTTGACGTCACAGGGGGCAGGAGAATCACACGCCACACCTGCCCAAGGGCAATTCCTATGAGATAGAGGCCAGATATGCCTCCACCCTCCAACCTTCTTACGAATTCTGACACCAGCATGTCCACCCCAAAGCACCCTGTCTCTACCAAGTTTATGAATTCATTGCAATGGCCACACAGAATTCACAGACCACATTCACAATTATAAGGCTTATTAGGGAAGGCAGCAAGTTCCAATTCAGGATCACAAAGCCTCAAGACAGCAGGCATCTCTCCCTCTGGTCCTTGGCCACTCAGGGCGTTGGCCCCCTGGGCTCTGCCCCAATTGGACAATGTCACAAAACTCTTTTAGTGCTGCTAATAAACACTGAAAAGGCACCCCACTTTACCATTAACCACAGCCCATGGGTCAGCAAACGAAGTCCCACAATGAAGTGCCTGCAGGCAACCTATTCTGTGAGCAAGTCTCCTGCCTAAGACACTCAACTTTCCTTGCTCAGTGGGCCAGAAAACCCACAGCTCTGACTCTTAGTTATGTTGCTGCCACTGCTCTGCCACTTATTTGGTGTCACAGCGTTCTGTCCCTGGATCATGGAGCTTCAATGCATAGGAATCTTGGGCTTCAAGTTCCATTCCTAGCTCTGCTTTCCTTGTGGTAATGAGATCACCCCTTCTGCTTCTGAGATGGCTCCTTTTATACCCAGCAGGATGGCAAAACAAACCAATCACCAGGTTAGGGTTACAAGATTTTATGATCATATTTATTTAACTCTGTTAGCAATCATTCACAATTGAATAATATCATCTTACCAGCATCTTTTCCCACCTTCTCTTACCCAGACCCATCAGGAATAAGTTGTTCAGTGAGAGTTACAAAGTCTGTAGCTAGAGAAGCCATACCAATTAATTTACTACACCCTGGTAAGTATGCCCCATACACACGTATTTGGGATATACTCATACTAAATCATAATTTGTTGCTTATCTGAAACTCAAAGTTAACTGGACATGCTATAGTTTTCTTTGCTAAACCTGGCAACTGTATTCCCAGTGCATAGCTAGGGAATGCTGATGTAGGCCTTGTTACTCTGTCTTCTCCTTCTCTGCCATCGAATCAGTACTGACTCCTTGCAACCCCCTGTGGGTTTCTGAGACTATAACTGTTTCTGGGGGTAGAAAGCCTTGTCTTTCTTCCACTGAGCTGCTGGTGGTTTCAAAATGCTGACCATGCAGATCCTAGCCTAACTCATAACCATTACACCACCAGGACTCCTGCTTCTCTGTCTTGGGAATCAGAAACTGTTACCAAGTGACACAGGGAGTTAGATGGCAATTGTGCTGTAACAGCTCTGCAGTTGTCACACGGTAAGGTCCAGGCCTGTGCTAAATAGGTGATCCGGAGAGAAAGAGAGAGCATAAGCAAGCATTGTTGGTGGGGATGGTCAGGGAAGGCTTCTGGAAGGAGCTAGACTTAGAAAGATGAGGAGGATGGAGCGAAAACCTAAGCTTAGGGACTAAAGAGCATGTACTCCGCAGGAAATGGATCTGATTTGAACAGGGGCCTGAGCATGTAAAAGGTGACTCAGACAGAAGCCCCTAAAGGTAGTGATGGAGTCCTTTCTGCTAGGGGTGCGGGCCAATACAGAAAACTGTGATGGTTGTGAATGTTCACTAAAAGTCAGGAACTATATTGCACCTTTTATGTGTATCATGATCGATTCTCACAACAAAACAAACCCCATTTTCTAGCTGAAGAAACTGAGTCAGAAAGTGGATGTTAAGGATTGCGCCCAGGATAACAGAGCTTGTGAGTAGCAGATCTGGGATTTGAACCCAGATCTGTTTGACTCTGGCACTTTCATTCTTAGCCGCGATGCTCCAGTGCTGAACGTAGCGTTAAAAAGATAAAGGGAACACAAAGGAATCTTATGGAGTAGTTTCTGAAGAGTACAAGGAACGATGTATCAAAGACAGAGAGATATGAACTGAGGTGGGTTGCAACTCCTAAGATTAGCAAGGTGTCCTTTAACCCTATGTCCCCACTACTTTGTCAAGGTGACAAAAGTAAAACATGATGTAGTCAAGTGACTCATCTCTGGCATCCCTAAGAGTGATGGGCTTACTTCTTGTAAAACTAGGCCACTTCCTCCAAAAACAAGTCCCCTATTTTCTGAGCCCTCTTGTATGTTTGCTCCACCTCCCCACCCCCCACCAAATGAACCCGATACATCCTACCCTAAGCCAAAAAGACAAATCCAGAAGCACTTCTAATCCGTGGGGTCATACGCACAGGTTCAAAGTCCCACGGGAAAGAGAACACGCATTGGGGGAGCACAGGAACAATTCTACTAGCAGGTGTTCATTCTGTGATTGAAAGCAAGGGAATCCCTGAAAGGCTCAAACAGTTGAATTCTTCTTTTCCACTTTTCTTGTTGCTAGTTGCTTATTGCTAGAATGCTACTTATCTGTATTCTACTCAATCTGAAAGTTGTTGCTAGGCTAACCACAACTTTAATGTATTTGCCCAAACACTTGGCTTCCGAAACCTTATTATTATGTATTTGCACCTCATTGTTAAGACACAATGCCAACACTTTGTGATAGGCGCATCAGCTACAAATGGCCCTGTGTCATCAAGGGTTGAGGGCTGGTTGTTACTGTGATCACTTGTTGTCATTGGTTCCTTTTCTTTCATCCGTCCACCCTCATCACACAAGCTGTGCTAAACAACGGCAAGCCAGGGCGTGAGTGATCAGAAGGGGATTGTGTGCTGTTCTGGTAAACTAGCTCTCTGGGAGGTGGGGGGGGCGGGCGCCCTTATTTGTAGTATTTGCTAATTTCAGTTGTATAGAAACAACCACCATGGGCAATTTCAAGCTACCAGTGTGACCTCTAAGGAACAATCTGACTGTACTTCTTCCAAGATTTTGTTCTTTTGGCAGTCCCTGGTACTTTCAATATTCTATGCCAACACCATCACTCAAATGAAGCATCTTTTGATCTCTTTACTGCTGTTTCTATGAGTATTGATTGTGGCAAGGACAGCAAGGCTTCGTCTCACATCCTCTGGACATATTATCAGGAATTACCAGTCCCTGGAGAAGAACATCATGTTTGATAGAGTGAAGGGGCAGCGGAAAAAAAGGAAGGCCCTCGACAAGATGGGTGGACCCAGTGGATGCATTGATGGGTTCAAACGGAAGAGCAATTGTGAGCAGGGTGCAGCACCAGGCGGTGCTTCGTTTTGTTGTACATAGAGGGTCGCTATGAGTTGTAACCCACTTGACAGCACTTCATAATAACAACAATACCTGAATGTATTGTTGTGGGGAAGAGAGACTACTAATACCAGCACGGCAGGCTTCAAAATAGCATGCAGGATTTCAAACTGGTTCATTTCAGTTTGACCCCCTGTCTGAGAATTTGCCTTTGCACCTCCGATGTACTGAATCTGAATCTACTTCTTGTTTTTTGTTTTTTTTTTCAGAATATACATTTTTACAAGATCCCCAGGTGATTCTTTAGCATAAGATCCTGGTGCTCTTGTTGAAAAGCAGAAGCTGAGTCAGTATATTTGGTCTGTAAAGACAAAATTCCCAGCAGAAGTGGAACCAGGATGAACTGGTTTGAAGCTCTGCTAGCAGCACACAATCAGTACTGCACTTCAAAGGCAGTTTGGCCCGTCAAGCACAGACTGACTCAACAACAAATGGCACTTTACCCAGACAAGAGGCTGCGAAACAATTGTTTAAGAGTGCTGATGTGGACCTATATTTATCTAGTTGCATTTCCCTTCTCCTATAATAAGCAAATCTATTATTTATTGACATGAAAATTATCCACACTAGCAATTCTTAAAACTTTTCTAGGTTATGAATAGAATTAGTATGATCTCATGATAATAATGATGCTTTCAAAGGTGTCAGTATACTCATACCTACAGCCCATCTGTCGGTTTGTGGGGCTGTGGTGTCTTGTGTGTGGCTATGAGGCTAGAAGCTGTACTACCGGTACTTCAAATGCCAGCAGGTTCACCCACAGTGAGCAGATTTCAGCAGAGTTGAAAGGCAAGCTAAGGGGGAAAACGAGGTCTACTTACCTAAATCACCCAACGAAAACCCTCTGGATCACAAGACAATACTGTTAAGGACAGTGCTGGAAGATGAGACCTCTAGGTTGAGAGGCACTCAAAATACAGATGGCGGAACAAACAGACTCAGGGCACCAGCATTCACGAAGCTGCACAGAAGTGGACACCACTGCCCTCTGTTGTACGTGGGGTTATCATGAGCTGGCACCAGCATGACAACAACTAACAACAACACACTCACAAACCAAGAGCAAAGCATGTAACCGTATGATGAAAACAGGTTAACAGTAGTGATTTTTATGTTGTGGAATTACAAGCAATTTTCCTCTTTCCCCTTTGTGATTTTGTCTCTCTCTCTTTTTTTATAATAGACACATAAGAGTCTATATATTCCAATATAGAGATATATTAAGTATATGCATAATTACATACATCTATGTACATGTATATATTTATTTTTAATGAAAAGAACAGGAAGTTGAACACAATATTTTGTAAGTCCTCTTCCATTCTTTCTACCCACTTCTCCAGATAGAAGTGGTAGGCTCAGGGAGGAAGAGGGGCTTGCCTGAAATGCAAGCACACATACCCCATTTTGCTGGGTGCTATTCAAGGAAGGGGAGTCACTTGCCCAATATCACAGAGTGAAATGAGTGGCAGCATCCTAGCCAGAGAGCCTCAGGGCTGCTGCTCAGGTTAGCTCTCTTACAGTGACTACCTCGCTGGCCACTCCTCACCAGGTTAGACTCTGGCCTAACCCTTTACAAGGGAGGAATGGCAGGGGAGACAGAACTTGAGGGATTTGTGCTGTGCATTCTAAATGATAGTACCCACATCAATGACATGCCAATGTCTTCTACGAAATACGGGTCTCATTCCTCTAACAACTGTGAGTTTCTTAGGCTAATGGGCAAATGCTTACTGCCAACAAATCTGTTCTGACTCATAGGAACCCTGTAGGACAGGGTGGAACTGGCCCTGTGGGTTTTTGAGACTGTCACTCTTTGTAAGAGTAGAAAACCTTATCTTTCTTCCAAGGAACAGTGGGTAATTTTGAACTGCGGATCTTGTGGTTAGCAGCCCAACGCTTAACCCATTATGCCACTTCGGGCAAACACTACTATCCTTCAATTAAACTATGATTTACATAAACAGACGGGCCAATTAATGGTGCAAGTGAAGGGCAAGACTATGGGCGTGAATTCACTAGGAAAAAAAAAACCACAACAACTCACTCTCAAAAATAGTACTCCAGGTTTCCAACAGACTTGCATAATAACCTCTGGAACTTGCTGTGACTCATTTGTAAATTGAAGACTGCCAATTGGGGACCATGTAGTCCGATCTAAACAGATCAGAGCCTTATGCTTCTCATACGGAAATGTCTTTACGATGTGCTGTTGAGATCAATTAATAATTGTAAAGCATTTGGGAGATGTTAATTATTGATCCTTGACTCCCTGACCTACAAATTGAGCTTGATCTATACAGTATCATATAACTGTGCTGGCTGGCTTTTTGTCTGGCTGGCTAGTTTCAAATGGTTTTAAGTTTATTCAGGGGGAATTTGGAAAAAATGACAATCAAATATTACTCAGGACACAAATAAAATGAATGCAGTTGCATTTCAAGAGAAATCCAGCTTTCTCTTTCTCAATCGAAGGATTCAAGTAAGATAGGATAATTTCTCAGTGGTAGTCCAGCTTCTGCTCTTGGTAATTAATGTCCCTGCCCCCTACTCCCAGGTTTCTAGATTCTTCTTTCACAGGGCTCCTGAAACCATTTGGTTTCAGAAGATCCCCCAGGATTAACAACAACCCCCCAGCTGCTTTGTTCTGATGGGGAAGCGTAGTCGTATTAGTCTCTGTTTCCTATTTGTGCTTTTACATAGGAACACTCTCCAATCCTAACGATTACGGCATTTGCCATTTTCATGAGTCTTACTAAGCATGTATCCATTGTAGGGGGATGATGGTTACACTTTATTATAGGATCTCTTCCTAATTCAAAGAGGAGATGTGAGAACCTCAGCTAAGTCCAGTGTCCACTTTTTCCCTCGGTAACTAACTAATGAAGTCTCCTAGAGCGAGTCCCTGCCTTTCTCTGAGCTCCAGTCTCCGCGCTCAGAAAATGAGTGAATGTTCTAATTCCACGGGGTCTCGCGGAGGACAGGCGGTAATGCAGCGCTCCTTAAATATAACCAAATGGGGAAAGCCACCTTGTTGAGCAAGATGATCTGTCGATAAGCCCATCTTCTACCGGAGGACTGGTGCTTATCTTGGCTCTTGCAAGGGCAGTCATCAAAACTTGACAGTCCCTTTTTATCCCAGATCAGATGACAAAAGAGTTCCTCCTTAAAGAGTAGGAAGCCCAGAGGGTGCTAACACGCACTCTGAGCTCAGAGGTGAAGCAGCACACCGAGAAGAAGGGTCTTTCAAAAGGCCAGCCCTCTCCTGGCCACTTCTGAACCCAGGCAGGCTACGGTGGCTGGCAGTGGCACCATTTCTTTTTGCTTCCACTTGAGTCAGACTGCATGGGAATGGACTGGATTTCTGGAGGGTGACTTTGTCAAAATTTGGTTTTACCTGCAAGGTGGAGTTCCTGGAAGACAAGAGTCAAACACAGAGAGTCTCTAAAATGGTTTGTTAAATAAAAGTACGTGGGGGTGGGCAGGGGAGTGCACATAGCTCCAACAAGATAAAAACTTGATCTTGAGCCTAATAAAATTGAACAAGTTGTCTTAAATCTGTTCAGGAAGGAGATAGAGAATATATTGATTTAAAAGCAAACAAACCACACCTATTGCCATAGAGTTGACTCCGCTTTATCGTGACCTCATAAAGGGTTTCTGAGGCTGTCAATCTTTATGGAAGCACATAGCTTCACATTTCTCCCACAGATTTGCTAGTGGGTTTGAACTGCCAACTTTGTGGTTAGCTGTCCAATACTAAACCAACAGTGCCAAGAGATGAAAATAGTGAATTTGATTACATTAGTTTCTTTCCAAGGCTTTCTTGATCCCTAATGTGTAATGTCCCTAAATTGAAATTACACTGTGAATGAAGTCTCCAAAACTTAGGCATCCCTTTCCACCATGAATCTATGTCAACAATATATAACAACCTGGGAAAGCATGGCTTATCTTTTCAGTTGAGATATTTCTGCATGGAGTTAGTAATTGATAGAAAGATTCAGCAGAGCAGTCAAGAATTCAGGATCCATAAATATATTTATATATAAGGATAGGGAAATAGATCTATGTACATATATTTATATGTTAAGTATTAAAATAGAAGGTGGACATTGGGCCTCGACTCAAATCCTCTCTCAATGCAAGAACACTGTGTTCTAATAACCTGGCACTCTTTGATACTCACCTTCCCTACACTATTGCTGAAGACAAAATGGGTGCATAAGGAAATGTGGTGGAGAAAGCTGATGGTGCCTGGCTATTAAAAGATATAGCATCTGTGGTCTTAAACGCTTGAAGATAAACAAGCAGCCATCTAGCTGGGAAGCAACAAAGTCCACATGGAAGAAGCAAATGAGCCTGTGTGATCATGAGATGTCAATAGGATCAGGTATCAGGCATCAAAGACCCAGAACAAAAAAATCATATCAATGTGAATGGGGGAGGGGGAGTGAAAAATGGACACCCTAAGCCCATTTGTAGACAACTGGAAATCCCCTTACAGAAGGGTCACAAGGAAGAGACGAGTCAGTCAGGGTACAATATAGCACCAATGAAACTTACAACTTTCCTCTAGTTCTTTAATGCTTCCTTCTCACCACACCCCCAATATCATGACCCCAATTCCACCTTAAAAATTCAGTTAAACCAGAGCAGGTACATGGGTACAGATAAGAGCTCGAAACACAGGGAATCCAGGACAGATAAAACTCTCAGAACCAATAATGAGAGTAGCTATCCAGGAGTGTAAGGGATAGGTGGGGGGAAGAAAGTGGGAACCAATCACAATAATCTACGTATTACCCCCTCCCTGGGGAACAGACAACAGAAATGTGGGTGAAGGGAGACATCGATGAGTGTAAGACCTGAAAACATAATAATAATTTATAAATTAGCATGGGTTCATGAGGGAGGGAGGGTGGAGGAGGGAGAGAAAAAATGTTTATATCTCCACAGTGAAGGAGGGACCAGACTTCAACCCGGTGCTCCAAGATGTGAATGCAACATGCCGGCATGGAGTAGGGTCTGAGGGGCCGACCCCAATCACAACTACATGGACACCTGCCCCTCCCCCCAGAAGAATTTATTTCAGAGGACAGCACTAAAGCTGAAGCTCAGGGAGAGGGACCTGTCTGATCAGAGCACACAGGAGCAAATGAAGTGCGAGGAACAGAGAGTGGAGCACATCCTGGCCCACCAAACATTAAGGACGATATTCCCACTCAGAGCAGCCAATCCACAGAGAAGACTACATGGCCAGCCCCACTCTGAGACATGACATCCCTCACTGACCCAAAGCCCTACAGGGGACAACACTGGAGACACAGTGTGGGAATTGCACCCGATCTGATCCCACCACACCAAGGCAAAACACTAGGGGCGTGCAAAAGAACAGCAAGGGGAACAGAGCAATGAAGTCCCCAAGGAATACCAAAAATAGACTTTGGGACCAGGGTTTGGCACCCTATCCAACTTGACCGGAAGACACTCTTAAAGGCCAATAAATAGTCTTTGAGCTAACTATAGGCTTTTCTTTGTTGTTGTTTGTCATTGGCTTTTTGTTGCTGTTGTTTTGTTTTGTTTTATTTTGTTGCTTCGTTTTACTCTGTCTTGTTTTTGTGCATGTTATTATCTCTGGAGATCTGTCTAAATAAGATTGGCTGGATGAACAATCTGGAGGAGAAAACAACGGGATTGACAGTTCCAGGGAGACATGGGAGAGGGGGGGTGGAGGTAAAGTAAGTAATGTTAACACACCCAGAGACAAGGGAACAACGAGTGATCCAAATCGGTGGTGAGGAGGGTGTAGGAGGCCTGGTAGGGCTTGATCAAGGGTAATGTAACTGAGAGGAATTACTGAAAACCAAATGAAGGCTGATAGTGGGACAAGAGAAAAGTAAAAGGAAAGAGGAAAAACGAGGCAAATGGCATTTGTGGAGGTCTAAATACAGGCATGTACATATGTAAATATATTTATATATGAGGATGGGGAAATAGATTTATGTGCATATATTTATAGGTTTAGTATTAAGGTAGCAGATGGACATTGGGCCTCCACTCAAGTACTCCCTCAAAGCAAGA
>NW_022103917.1:4934489-4946007 GCF_000313985.2 Echinops telfairi
GCAGAAAGAAAATATTTTGAGAATGATGATGGCAACAAAAGTACAAATGTGCTTGACACAATGGATGTATGTATGGATTGTGATAAGAGTTGTAAGAGGCCCCAATAAAATGATTTTTTTTAAAAAGGAACACACACACACACACACACACAAAACAACCACCAAAAATAAACAAATAAATAAAGTGTTTTACTTTATTTGTTTGCTTTAAACAAAAAAAGTAATAGAAATGTTGATCTATCTTATTATTATTGTTTTATTAAAGTATAAAATAGGCCAAAATTTTTGCTAGTTTCTGGGATCATGAGAGAGGGGGAAAGAAGGAAATATTGCTTAAGGAGTACCGAGTTTTTGTTAGGGGTGATAAAAAATTGGGGTGAGATAGTTGATGATGATTGCACAACATGGTGAATACAATGTTACTAAATTGTACACATAATAATAGTTGAAATGGCAAACATTTTGTTTATACATACCTTACCATTATAAAATTGTATTTAAAAATTAAATAATTGTGAAAGAATGAAAGTTATATATATATACCTGTAAATAAAATGAGGAGGTGATACCAAGGTGATACCAAGGACTCAAGTAGAAAGAAAATGTTTTGAAAATGATGATGGCAACATATGAGCAAATGTGCTTGACCAAATTGATTTCCATAGTGACTGTACATACCTACAGGTCTATCAGCAGTGGGTGAGAGTTCCTATCTCACCACCGCCCCTCCAACACTTGTTATTTTCTGATTTGTTGAATTGGGCTATCTTTGAGGGTGTTAGGTGGTATCTCATGGTTGTTTTAATTTTCATTTCTCTTATGGCTAATGATCAGGAACATTTTCTCATATGTTTATTGGCCATTCGGATTTATGCCCTTGTGAAACTTCTGTTCAGGTCTTTTGCCCACCTCCTTAGTGGGAAATTAGTTTTTTTCTTATTGTAAGCTAGCAAAGTATTGTAGATTTTAGTAATAAGGCCTTTGTCTGATGTGTCATTGCTAAAGATGTTTTCCCCATCTGTGGGCTGTCTTATTACTCTCTTGGTGAGTTCTTTTGATGTATACAGGTGTTTTATCTACAGTATATCCCACTTGTCAATTTGTGCCTCCTCTGCATTTGTGTCCTTCCCTGTTTCCGATAGCCTATGTATTCCCTGTGCCAAGGTTCTCCAGTTTGTCCCAATGCCTCATTAATAGCCCTAATAGTTTGGGGTTTTATCTCAAGGTCTGTGATCCACCTTGGACTTATTCTTGTGTGTGGAGTGAGGTAAGGATCTTGCTTCATTTTTCTATAGGTAGATATCCATTTTTTTCCAGCACCACTTATTGTAGTGGAAAACCAGTTCCCATTTGATATTTTGGGGGCCCTTATCAAAAATCAGTTGTGTGTATGCTGATGTTATTATTTCTGGGTTTTCAGTTCTTTTCCATTGGTCTGAGTATATGTCGTTATACCAGTACCACACTGTTTTGATCACTGTGGCTGAATAATAGGAATAAAAGTCAGGTAAAGTAAGCCTTCCCACTGTGTCCTTCTTCTTGAGGAGTTCTCTGCTAATTCTGGGCTTCCTACCTCTCCATATGAAGTTAGTAATCAGTTCTTCAAATTCTTTGAAGAAGGATGATGGTATTTGTCTGGGGACAGCATTAAATTTATGTTGTACCTTGGGCAGAACTGACATCTTTACTATATTGAGTCTTCAGACCCATGAGCACGGGATATACTTCCATTTGTTGAGGTCACTCATGGTTTCTTGGAATAGTGTTCTGTAGTTTTCCTTATACCAATCTTTTGTTTTTTTAGTCAAGTATATCCTTAGATATTTCAATTTGTGCTTGGTTATTGTAAAGGGTACTACTTTTTTGATCGCCTCTTCTGTGATCTCGTCTAATATGTATAGCAGGCCGATAGACTTCTGTTTCTTGATCTTGTATCCTGGCACTCTGCCATACTCCTCTATCGCTTCCAACACTCCATGTGTGGAATTTGGGGGATTTTCAATATATGAACTCATATAATCTGTGATAGGTAGGTTTATTGTGCCAACATGGCCAATGAACACATGTGAGATTGGTTGTAGGGCAGAGAGATAAATAGCTTGGCAAGCCTCGCCTCTCTCTCTCTTGCTCTTTGATCATTGGACGAGTGTGCGGCTGCTTTGCTCGTTCTGTGCCTCCATTCACAAGTTACACTATCTGTGGGACACCTACCCATGGACTGTGTCACTGTAACTTGAGGTTCCTTCAAGACCTGCTTTGCCACACTACTGGAAGATACATATCTTGAGCTGAGGACTGTCAGACCCTGTCATCTGGCTGACTGTTGGTGACCTGCTTGCTGTTTGCTGCCTGTGGCCCAATAGCCTGAATTACTCCACGGAGGACTACCCCGCAGCCCTCAAGACTTGAAGGACTGACGGTGTACTAACTGTCTCACAGAAGTGAGTTGCACTGAGCCATTTGTACTGCTTTATAGATTAGTTAACTGTTTATTTCTCATCCTATCTATCTATATAAATAAATACAAAAGTATTAGTGTTCCGGTTGTGTTTCTCTAGAGAACCCTGTCTAACACATCATCTGTGAATAATGATAGTTTCACCTCTTTCCTCCCCAGCCAAATACATTTGATGTATTTTCTTTGCCTTATGTTGTTAGCTAGGGCCTCCAGTACCATGTTAAATAGGAGTGAGGACAGGGGGCATCCTTGTCTGGTCCCCTTTTTCAGTGTGATTTTTTTCATCTTTTCTCCATTGACTTTCACATATAGCCTGTATAATATTAAGGAATGTTCCTTCCATTCCTATCTTCTTGAGTGTCTTAACCAGGAATGGGTGTTGGCTGTTGTCGAATGCTTTTTCTGCATCTAGCGATATTATCAGGTGGTTCTTATACTTTTCCATGTCAATGTTGTAGCCAAGTACTTTAACCACAGTGCCACCAGCACCTTTCAGCTTAGCCAAGAGAATAACGATGCCACCTAAACCAAACAAAACTGACTGCCATTGAGTCAATTCTTAGTGATCGTGACCCATAGGACAGAGTAGAAGGGAACCTATGTATTTCTGAGACCATAAGTCTTTATGAGAGTAGGAAGCCTCATCTTTCTCGTGTGGGGCAGCTGGTGGTTTTGAACTGCTGAATTTGTAGATAGCAGATCAATGCACTACCCACTATGCCATGAGGAGTCAATGAGAAAAGGCATCGAAAGCAACCAGTCTGGGGCATAGTGAGCCCCTGAGTAAATGATGCCGTTACTAACCAGAACAGTAACACACACACAAATGAAAGACTTAGGCTCCTGCAGTTGTCTGGAAAGCAGTTCTGATGACATAACAGTTACTTGCTCAAAGGCTAATTGAAAGGCTGGCGGTTTGATCCCCGCTAGCAGTTCCAGCCCAGAAAATCCCTAGTGATGTGCTCTAGTCAAGATCAGTACCTAGGAAACCCGAGGAAGAAGTTCTACTCTGCCCCATGGGCTGGCTATGTGTCAAAATGACACCCAATGACTATCCAGAACGTCCTTCACCTGCAGATGAGAAAGCAGAGTGTTCTACTGCAAAAGACATGGATGCTGGAATCAGCCAGATGACAACAGGAAGCCAAGTGCCTGGCCAATATTAGATCTTCAACAAAGAGCCTGGTGACGCTGTGGGTGATGCACTGGCTGCTAGCCCAGTCCATCATTCAAACCCACCAGTCATTCTGAGGGAGACAGATGAGGCTGTTTGTTCCCATAACAACTTACATCTCAGAAACCATCAGGGCAGTTCTACTCTGTCCTACAAAGTCACTGTGAACCAGAATTGACCCAGTGGCAGGGAGTTCTTATAACTTAACCCGAAAGTCCCCTTTGGAGTAAAGCCTGTTCAAGGAACATGAGCAATGATGTTACACCTGACTGAAGCAGTGGTGTCTACAGTCAGATCTACAGTCTTTCCTATCAGCCACAAACGAAATCCAAACATATGCCTGCTAAGCTCTTGTGAGTCTTCCTAACTGCTGCCTGGCTTTCTGTCACAGCTGGAGGACACACTGTCCCAAGATTCCCTCTGCTACAGTACAGTTAGTTACAACGTGGAATCAGCGAGCTCAGAGAATGAAGAATGCATAAACCTCCTTACTACACAACTCTGACATTATCTGTAAAACCAATGATCTAACAGAGGGACAGAGGGAACATACTCCTTGCCAGTTGACTGCCCGTTGTTAACAGGCCTATCTCAAATGAACTGTGTGTGGGGAAGCTTGCGATTCGACCTGGTGGAAATCAACAACATCTAACAATTTCCCAGAGTTAGCAAAGGGAAATACCCCATACCCAGTTAAATAAGTCCAGCTAAAAGATGAGTAACATTTCATAAGGTTGCTGTTGGGTACAGGCAAGTCGGTTCCGACTCATAGTGACCCCTTGGACAACAGAACAAACCCCTGCCCAGCCCTGCACCAGCCTCGCCATGGTTCTTATGTTGCGCCCCTGGTTGCAGCCACGGTATCCATCCATCTTGTCAAGGGTCTTCCTCTTTCTAGCCACTCAGCTACTTTACCAAGCGTAATGTCCTTCTCAAAGGACTGGTACCTCCTGATAACATGTCCAAAGTACATGAGACAAAGTCTTGCCATCCTGGTTTCTAAGGAGCACTCTGACTGTAGCTCACTGGACAGGTGGAATCCACAATCTTTCAATATACTTCATGAAGCATTTCTATACGAAGAAAGTATTAGTTGTTAACCTGAAATTTAAATATAACTGGGCATCTTAAAGTTTATCTGGCAGCCCTCTCTGGACACTATTATTTATCTTAGTGAGCTCTGGTGGTAGAGTGGTTAAAAGTGCTCAGTTGCTAACAAAAAGTTTGGCAGTTCAAACCTTCCAGTTACCCTGCAAGAAAAAGATGCAATAGAAAGCTTCCAAAAATGTACAGCCTTGGAAGCCCTATATGCAACAGGAGGAAGCCCTACCTGGCCCCGTGCCATCCTCACAATTGTTCTTATGTTTGAGCCAAATGTTGCAGCCACTGTGTCCACCCCACCAAACCCACAGCTATTGCATTGATTCTATTCTACAGACTATAGTTTTGGAGGCTGTAAATCTTTGCCGAAGTAGACAGCAGCATCATTCTCCCAGTGCGCGGTTGGTGGGTTTAAACCACCAACCTTGAGGTGAGCAGTCCAATGCTTGCCACCCAGCGCCACCAGAGCTCCTTTGGAAACCCTGTAGGGAAGTTCTACTCCGCTCTAGAGGGTCACCACAAGATGAAATCAACTCCATGACAGTGGGTTTTGTTTGGGTTATTCATCTGTAAGTGCAATATTCTAAATGTACGATCTGAGGACATGTTATAAAAGCTATCAATTAAGAAATCAGTACCGCTATTTTCAGCCACAAAACTCAGCTGATTGTGAAGTTTTAAATGTATTGAATTTCCTTCAATACATTCTAATGGAATTTCTGAAAGCCTAACTAATACAGCATTTATTCGTGTTTGGGAGAATTGCATTCAATAAGCCACCAGAAACTACCGAAGAGCCCCCCCCCCAAAAAAAAACTACCGAAGAGCCCAGAGTTACGTATACATTCTGACTCGGCCACTTTGAAATGTATCTCATGTTGGAAACCAGAGCTCCAAGCCATCTCACTGATGAAGACCTGGCTAGTTCACAAAGGTCATATTTACCTGTAGCTAGTGGCATTTCCTTGTTACTAGATAAGATTCAACAGAGGGAAGTGTTCTGTTCCAGGTGAGTGAAAAGGGTGTAAGAAATCAGAAGATAACAGTGTTTGGCGCAGGTGGGAATGTATCAAGCCAAAGGCTCCCCCTGCTACACATTTGAGAGCCCACGAACTGGTCATAATATTGAGATTATCGCCCCTGAAAAGCCTTCCCTTCTTTCATTCCGATTGATGTGTTGAAAATTCTGACTGAGAAAGCTCCCTAACTTTCCTTTTGCAGAGGAAGGTGTGTTGCAGCAAGGCTAGTATTTATAGTTAGTGTTTACAAAACTCAGAGAAGTTCAACAGCCTGTCCCAGCGTCTCTGGCTGTGATGTGCAGGAGGAGCTACGGTAGTGGAGAGTTTCCCATGGACTCCTGTTCGGTATTAAAAAATCAGGTAAGCAGCATCTGCAAGGCACAAAATAACTGAGACAGACAAATTCAGCTTACCCCTACCACACTATAGGGGGCTCCTGAAGATAATTGTTAGGTTTTCATAGAAAATCATTTTCATTCATCATGAAATGGAGCCTACTGTCTAAATGTGGTTCGGTGGGAAAGATAGCCCCAAACCTAGATCTGCTGTTCAGACAAATATGAATTCATTTCCGTTTTTAAAAGTTTTACCCTCCTATTATCTTTCCTTTTTCTTAGGGGAGAGGGGTAGGCGGGGGCAGGAAGATGGGTTGTATAAGTAAATACCAATAAAGTTCTTCACACACCTTATCTCTATAGATTTATTTTTTTGCACATCACTACTGAAGTCCTGAATGCAGTGCAAGCTTTTAGTGTTGCTAGATTAAATCTAGGGTGTTCTAATGGTGCAGTGGGTTACACGTTGGGCTGCTGTTCAAACCCACTCTAGGGGAGAAAGTTTAGGTTTCTCTAAAGATTTACAGCCCTCAGAAACCCTATGGAGCAGTTCTACTCTGTCCTATGAGTCTGAATAGGACTTGTTGCTCTTGTGTTACATTAGATTTGAATAAAATTGGGAGGTAGGATTTTACTCTTTTAAAGTACCAAGTGCTAAGTGACTAACACATATGTAATTCATTATATCCTCTTAGCTGTAGAAAGAAAATAGCTCATTCTTCTCACAGCTTCAGGAATTTGGTTAAGGCTAAGGTTTATTCTAAGATTCCTCTTGTGTTCAAAGCACCTGTAATAAAAGTGAACAAAATTCCAACTGACCAGGGACAATTTTTCTCATAAAACAACTGACATTTACTACAAAGGTTTTAATCTAGACTCAAAGCAAAGCATCTGATATTATTAATGCATGTAATATAATAAAGTTTATGACTATACTTAGAATTGATAGATAGTTGAGTAATATTTAATTTGGCTTCATTTTCTTATCCAAAAGAAGTGTGAGAAATGTGAATACATGTAGCGTCAATGTGCTAGTGTAATGCGTTTATCTTTTACCGGTCTCTTTTTGGATGCCTAATAGATTGTCTTCTCAGTTTCCCCTCTTACTTCTTTTCATTGCCCCCTCCCCTTCAATCCTCATGACTATAATGGTGGCTGCTGGTTATAAAAGAGGAATAACACAACTACTTCTATAACAGTTAACTGGGCCAACAGTGGGCCTTGGTCCATGAATTTGGAATTGAGACTCAGAAAAATCTTGGTCTTGCTCTGACGTGCTGGGCCGAGCGTATGTAAATGGAGGCACAAAGGATGACCATGAGCTCCCTTGCTGCCTGGGGAGTCGAGAAAAGAAGATACAAGCTGGAATGAGGAGAGAGGGGTAGAGACAAGAGAGGGAGAAGCAACAAGACCAGCCAGCTAACCTTCCTCCGGGTCATTGATGAAGCATGGGTGCATCACTACCCTCAAGTTCCTTGAGAATTCCAGGTGCATGGAATAAATGTCTTCTTTTTGCCTAGCCTAGTTCAAGTACAGGTTGCTATGGGTCTACTGGGCTGCTAACCAAAAGGATAGTGGTTTGAACTCACCAGTGGCTTCTCGGGAGAAAAGACCTGGATTGCTGCTCTTGTCAACATAACAGCCTAGGATACCCTATGGAGCAGTTCTGCTCTGTCATGTAAAGTTGCTAGGAATTGGAATCAACCCCAAAGCACATAACAACTATCCTTAGGTTATTACTTACAAACCCAAAGAGTCCAAATGGCTGCATATTCACACTATGATGCTCTTCACAAGTGTAAGAATTACACTTGCCCTCAAGGAGTCTGCCTAGACAGGAGGGGTCCTGTCATGGCATAGAATTTCACAAGTACTCTCGTGGCCAGAATGCATGACTAGAGGTATTTGCCCCAAATCATCTGGCTGGCATGAGCTTTATCTGACATTCAGAAAAGGCTTACCAAACCCCGAACCAAACCTGTTGCATGGAGTTGATTCGGACTCCTGTGAAGGGTTTCTGAGGCTGTAAATCTTTACTGAAGCAGATTGCCTCATCTTTCTCTCGCAGGGTTTGACCCACTGACTTTGAGACTGGCAGACCAACACTTATCAGATAGCACCACCAGGGCTCCTTCGGATAAGGCTTAGTGCTCATAAAGGTCTCAATCTTATAGATTTAAAAAGAAAAGTATTGAAACAGCTACAGTTTTTTAAATACTTTCAAAGCTAGTTGAAAGGCAGAAGTACTTAGTAGTTACAAACAATGGCACTGGAGGCCGACTGACCGCATTGGAAATCATGGCCCTGTCTTTGAGCCTTCTCCCTAGGCTGTTTCTTCTTCTGTAAAATTGCCATTGAGTTGAGGCCAACTCGGAGCAACCATCTGGGATAGTGGAGAACTGCTCCTGAAAGTTTCTGAGACTAAATCATCAACAGAGAAGACAGCCTCATCTTTCTCCTATGGGGCAACTACATTGACCTGGAGCTTAAGAACCCAGTGCTTAACCCGTTGCACCACCAGAAATCACTGGGATAACAACAGTATATCTCAAAGTACTTTGAAAATTATAGTAGATGATCCATGAACTACACATGATGCATGGTATATGCTCAATAACTTATTATTTATGATTATTTGGAAGTACCTTTTTAAAATTTAATTTAATTTATTTTTTAATAGTTTTATTAGGGGCTCATACAAGTCTAATCACAATCCATACATGCATCAATTGTGTAAAGCACATTTGTACATTAGTTACCCTCATCATTCTCAAAACATTTGCTCTCCACTTAGCCCCTGGCATTAGCCCCTCATATTTACCCTCTCCCTCCCCAGTCCCCCTCCCTCATGTACCCTTAATAATTTATAAATTATTATTTGGTCATATCTTGCCCTGTCCGACGTCTCCCTTCACCCACTTTTTGTGTTGTCCATCCTCCAGGGAAGAGGTCACATGTAGATCCTTGTAATTGGATCCCCCTTTCCAACCCATGCTCCCTCTATGCTCCCAGTATCTCCACTCACACCACTGGTTCTGAAGGGATCATCTGCCCTGGATTTCCTATGTTTCCAGTTCCTAACTATACCAGTGTATGCCCTCTGGTCTACCCAGATTTGCAAGGTAGAATTGGGAAGCACCTTTTTTCTATTAAATACTTTTATTGGGGGCTCTTACATCTCTTATCACAATCCATATGAGTTAGTTAGTTTATTGTGTCAACCTGGCCGATAAACACATGTGGGGTTAATTGAAGGGCAGAGGGATAAATGACTCAGTGAGTCTCACTTTTCTAGTCCTCGGGTCTCTTGTTTTCTGATGGTCGGACCAGGGTGCAGCTGCCTTAGCCAGTTCCCTGCTTTAGCTGGCAAGGCCCACTTCCTGCAAGACATCCCTGCCAAGAAACCACATAGACCTACCTCGATGCAACCCTGGGTGCTGGAGCACCCATGTGGAGACCCCTGCCAGCGCTGAGATGCTTACACATTCACTGGCTCAGCTTTCCTCCTGCAGTCGGCATCATTGGGTCTGTTTTGTGAGATGGAGGAGGATTTTGTGGACTGGTGTTGGACATATGGGTTAATGTTGGACTTGTGGGCTTGAGCAGCACTGGGTTGAGATGTTTTCTTGATGCGCACTTAACCTTTATATAAAACTCTCTCTTACACATGAGTTTCTATGGATTTGTTTCTCTAAAGTACCCAGACTAAACACATTATGGGACCTTGGGACTGGGGTACTGGGGAAACAAATCATAAGATGGAGAGTAGATGTTTGATCTCTCCCTCATGATAGTTTTTCTTGTCTAGCCAGAGGTCAGATAAAGCCACACTATTTACTTGGTTGTTTTCTGGGGAACATATTGGAAGGATAAAAATAGAAAGTTTGTAAGCCCACTTGCTTTGAACCATTAAAATTTGATCTTAGATGGGTTTAGGCCACGCCTGCAAATAAAGCTATACAAAGAAAGCTATGCCCCACCCAGTGCCTTGGAGTACTCAGGAACCAATGGTCTTTGTCAGAAGCTGGAGAAAATCTGGAGTCATGAAGAAAAATCCTCTCTGGGACTGAATGTTAAAGGGAGCCTAAGAGCAGGCTGAAATGCTTGCTAGGTGACCACCTGGATCTACTTGCTGAGTGGAAGTGGGAGAAATGCAGCAATAAAGAGACAGGTTGAGTTTGGCCACTGACACCTGTGAACTTGGTTTACAGGGAAAAGAGGAGATGAGAGTGGGTTGTCTGGTCTAAGGTTCATAACCTAGCACAAGGGGGCTAGGTTTGTTGAGTATTTGTGAGAGCCATGGTTTAAAGGCAAGGCGACCAATGGGCACCCTATGGAGGCTGAGTGAAGGCAGCCCACATTGAGTTGACCAGAACCCGACCATATATAACTGAACAATTCCAATCCCAGGCAGATCCCCAAAGAAGTGAAAGTGGGAACACAAACAGAAGCCTGTACACCAATGATCACCGCAGTACTTCCCACAATAGCCCAAAGGTGGAAACCACCGAAATAGCCATCAACAGCTGAGGGGACAAACAGGATGTGGCATTACTCAGCCATAAAGAACTGAAGTCCCAATACATGCTACAACACACATGAATCTTTTATTTTATTTTAATTAATTTCTTGAGGGCTCTAACAGCTCTTATAACATTCCATACATAGATTGTATCAAGCATATTTGTACATATGCTGCCATCATTTCCAAAACATTTTCTACTTGAGTCCCTGGTATAAGCTCCTCTTTTTTCTCCTTGCTCCCCCACCCTACCACCCTCCTGAATCCTTGATCAATTATATATTGTTATTATTATTTCATATGTTACACTGTCCATTGTCTCCCTTAACCCACATGTCTCTTATTTGTCTCCTTGGGGATGAGGGGTGGCTACATATCCAGCTTTGTGATGGGTTCTCCCTTCCCCCTCCCCATCTATCTCCCTACCCTTATGATATCGCTACTTCCACTACTGTTCCTAAGAGGTTTATCTGTCCTGAATTCCATGTGTTGGAGCTCTTATCTGTACCAATGTATGTTCTCCGGTCTAGCCAGATTTGTAAGGTAGAACTGGGTCATGGTGGAGGGGGGGATCATTCAGGAACTAGAAGAATGATGTGTGATGCATTGGTGCTATGCTAAACCTTGCTTGACTAATCCCTTCCTTATGACCCTTTTGTGGGAGGATATCCAATTGTCTACAGATGGGCTTTGGATCTCTACTTCAACAATCCTTCATATCTATATAGTTGTCTGTTTTGGATTTTTTGATACCTGATCCCATCAACACCTCATGATCACACAGGCTTATTTGCTTCCCTGCTAGATGGCGGCTTGTTTAACTTCAAGCCTTTAAGACCCCAGATGCTATATCTTTTGATAGCCGGGCACCATCAGCTTTCTTCACCACATTTGCTTATGCACCCATTT
>NW_022103917.1:4946887-4978225 GCF_000313985.2 Echinops telfairi
TGCAACAGAACAGCAAGGGGAACAGAGTGATGAAGTCCCCAGGGAATACCAAAAATAGACTTTGGGGCCAGGGTTTGACACCCCATCAGACTCAATCAGAAGACACTCCTAAAGGCCAATAAACAGTCCTTGAACTAACTACAAGCTTTTCTTTTTTGTTGTTGGGTTTTGTTTTTATCATTGGCTTGTTGTTGTTTTGTTTTCTTTCCTTTTGTTGCTTGGTTTTGCTCTGTCTTGTTTTTGTGCATGTATTTATCTCTGCAGGTGTGTCTAAATAAGATAGGCTGAATGAACATTCTGGAGGAGACAACAACAGGACCGAAAGTTCTGGGGGGACATAGGAGAGGGGAAGGTGAGGGGAAAGGAAGTGGTTTTAACAAACCCAGGGACAAGGGAACAGCAAATGATACAAATCAGTGGTAAGGAGGGTGTAGGAAGCCTGGTAGGGCATGATCAAGGGTAATGTAACTGAGAGGAATTACTGAAATCCAAATGAAGGCTGAGCATGATAGTGGGACAAGAGGAAAGTCAAAGGAAATAGAGGAAAGAGCTAGGAGGCAAAGGGTATTTATAGAGGTTTAAATAAAGGCATGTACATATGTAAATATATTTATATATGAGGATGTGGAAATAGATCTATGTGCATATATGTATAGGTTTAGTATTAAGGTAGCAGATGGATATTGGGCCTCTCCTCAAGTACTCCCTCAATGCAAGAATAATTTGTTCTATTAAACTGGCATTTCATGATGTTCACCTTCCCAACACAATCGCTGAAGACAAAGAAAATGCATAGGAAAATGTGGCGAAGAAAGCTGATGGTGCCTGGCTATCCAAAGATATAGCACCTGGGGTCTTAAAGGCTTGAAGGTAAATAAGTGACCATCTAGCTCAGAAGCAACAAAGGCCACGTGGAAGAAGCACACCAGCCTGCATGATCACGAGGTGTCAAAGGGATCAGGTATCAGGCATCAGGCATCATCAAAACAAAAAATCATATCATTGTGAATAAGGGGGAGTGCGGAGTGGAGACGCAAAGCCCATCTGTTTGGCAACAGGACACCCCCTTATGGAAGGGTTGCAGGGAGGAGACGAGCCAGTCAGGGTGCAGTGTAGCAATGATGAAACATACAACTTTCCTTTAGTTCCTAGACGCTTCCTCCTCCCCCCACTATCATGATCCCAATTCTACCTTACAAATCTGGCTACACCAGAGGATGTACCCTGGTACAGATAGGAACTGGAAATACAGGGAATCCAGAATAGATGATCCCTTCAGGACCAGTGATGAGAGTGGAGATACTGGAAGGGTTGAGGGAGGGTGGGATAGAAAGGGGGAAGCGATTACAAGCATCTACATATAATCTCCTCCCTGCGGGACGGACAACAGAAAAGTGGGTGAAGGGAGATGTCGGACAGTGTAAGATATGACAAAATAAACAATTTATAAATTATCAAGGGCTCATGAGGGAGGGGGGAGCGGGGAAGGAGGGGAAAAATGAGGACCTGATGCCAGGGGCTTAAGTGGAGAGCAAATGTTTGGAGAATGATGAGGGCAATGAATGTACAAATGTGCTTTACACAATTGATGTATGTGTGGATTGTGATAAGAGTTGTATGAGTCCCTAATAAAATGATTTTAAAAAAATATTATGCTGAGCAAATGAACTAAGTCAGTCACAAAAAGACAGCTGCTGTATGATCTTACTTAGGTTGAGTACTATAAGTAAATATACCTAGAGGCTTCAAAAAGGTGGGACTTACTAGTGGTTATTAAGGAAGGGTGGGGGAAAATGAGGCTTTCTGCTTCGAAAGAGATTGACAGTCTCAGAAACTACAGCGGCAGTTCTACTCTGTCTTCTCGGGTCCCTATGACTCAGAACAGACTCAATGGCAGTGAGTGAGTGAGTGAGTGAGTGAGTGAGTGAGTGAGTGAGTGAGTGAGTGATGAAGGGAGGGGGCAAAGGGACATTTTTTGCTGAGGGTGGAGCATGGGGTTTACATCCATGGTGGCCGAATAATTAGAGAAAAGATAGGGTGAGGGGCTGTGCAGCATGAAGGGTTTGAGCAGTGTCACTGAAACTGTTGAATTGATGAGTCTTGTTGTTCTAGGTTGGGTTCTCTAGAGAAGCAAGTGACACTTGTATGTGCTGTATATAGCCAGAAATTTATATCAAGAAATGGCTTCCACAGTGGTAGAAATAGATTAAGTTTGGGCCAGTTCTATTAAGGATTCTCCTGACTCATGGAAGCTGAAGAACAGAAAGCAGGATGGCAAAGCGAGGGGTTGACTTGGGGGAAGGCCGGGGAGGAAGAGGCTGCCAGATGCAGAGGCAATACGAATTGGAAGTCAGCCAATGAATCCACCGTCAGTAGTCTCTGATGGCTCCTGAGATGGGCAGGCCACGCAACAGGAGATCAAGGACCCAGGGGCAAGATTCAGCTTCAAGAGAAGGTGAAGAGTCAAAGAGAGGCCGACTGCTCAGTCTCTGCCATACAAAAGGCCATACCCTGAAGGAGGTGTCATCAGGCTGCAGCCAGACGGGTTTGCCATCAAGTCACTTCTGACTCACCGTGACCCTATAGGACAGGGCAAAACTGCTCCGTGAGGGTCCAAGGCTGTAACTTTTTATGGGAGTCGCCCAGTCTTTCTCCAGCGGAGAAGCTGGTGGTTTCAAACTGCTGACCTTGAGGTTAGCAGCCCAACATGTAACCTACCAGGGCTTGCTTACGTAGGAGTGTCAGGTTGATTTAATGCCTAACCATTACAGTTATAATGTATACTTGTACCACAGTAAACAAATGTTATACACTACAAAATTCTTTTGAGTACCCATTAACCCTTCTTCAACAATTGTTTATCCTGAGTTGTACTATATCATTTTATTTATACACAGTGTAGGTGGTTTTTTTTTTACTTCTTACATCTGTTGCTTCAAGCAACCCAAAACTAAACCCACTTCCATTGAGTTGATTTCAACCCAAAGTGACCCTATAGGACAGGGTAGAATGGCCCCAGCCGGTGGGTTTCTAAGAATTTAACTCTGTATGGAAGTGGAAAGCCTTGTCTTTTTCCTGCAGAGTACTCTGGCTGGTATCTTTGAACTGCTGACCCTGAGGTTAGCAGCCCAACTTGAAAACACTCCACCACCAGTGCCTTAAAATCATAAACCACTTCCAAAAGGAGCCGCAGGCTCATATCCTGCAAAAGAAGATGATGTTTTAAGCACAATGCCAAAAACATTTTTAAAAGATTTAAATTTATTTCCTTCATGCTTTGATATTAAGGAAGGAGACAGGTGAGAAGTCCTGGGAGGAATCATCTCCCTTTCTGAGGACGTGGGCTGATCCGTCACCAGTTTACAACTAAAGTGATGAAATGGATGTTGCTCTGTGATAAAAGTGTGGTGGTTTGTAAATGCCCTTTAAAAGACCGCATATAAGAGAAGATAAACCAAAGACCACGTGACAGACTGTCCCCATTATGAATCAAGAAGTTTATTCTTTTGCTTGTTTGCTTATTTCACATCTGGTAGCCAATACGCAAAATGTATCATAGCTACAGTAGTGGGATGTTACTGACAACAACCTTAGTCCATCACTTAACCATGGTTTTGAGCTTTTCAAATACTTGCTAAGCATCATTTGATAAGAGAAGACATCAGTTATGTGGCCTTAAATGACCAAGGAACAGGTAAGGACAGTAGGAAGTAGCTGCCATCCTCTAATGGAGTCAATCGCTCAGGAAAGGGGGCTAAACTGGGAAGAATAATTATAATCCTGTGATCATTGCCTAGATATGCCCATCACTGCTGATCTTCCTTCTCCAAGGCCCAGTGGGATTAGGGATTGGTTTCACGGGCAACACTTTTTGATACAAAGACCCAAGGCTTTTAGCTGTGTTGCCCTGAATGAAAATCCACAGCCATAATCTCTACATCTTGGACTTCCCCTCCCCTCCCCGCAACCACCCCCACACGCGCTTGGAGCACCAGAATGTTGAACCAGTTCAGTCTGGTGCTGAGAATGCACCTTTCCAGCCCAGGAAGTCTGAATCAGCATCTACAGTTCAACAAGATCCCCAAGTGATGGTTCTAGATCTCCAGTATACATAAGAATTACTCATTGGTCTTGTTGAACTGTAGATTTCCAGTCAGGCTATCTGGGATGGAAAGGCAAATTCTCCTCAGGGGGTCGAACCACAATGAACTGGTTCAAAACCCTGGAGCAAACCAACCAACCAACCAACCATCAAAAAAAACCAAAAAACCCTAACTCACCACCACCACCCAGTTGATTCCTACTCATAGCAACTCTATAAGACAGGGTCGAACTGGGGTAGAAGTGGCCCCTGAGTTTCTGAGACTGTAACTCTTTATGAGAGTCAAAAGTCCCATCTTTGTACCGAGGATAATTATATTTTTCTCCTTAGCTCTGGGCTAATGCAACCTAGATAGCTTTAGGAAGAAGGTGAAGACTCCCTTAGCAAACACGGAAGAACCCAACTCAAAGCTCACTAACCTACAGTGATGGGAAGATGCTTTAGTGCATCTGTTTTATTTTTATTACTATTATTCTTTTCCACAAATAAAAGCAAGGTTTGGATTTCAAAAAAAAAAAAAAGTCAGAACAATGTAGCTTTTCCTTATAGTAAAATGTACCTTTCCTGACACACTGTTCAAGAGAGGGAGTAGAGCTCACATTTCTTGGAGCCTCCCTTACCCAACTGATCTCATTGTATGCTCAGGCTCCTGCCTCAGTGCACATTGTCACAGCACCATTATCACCTGCCTTGAGCGCGCCGACTAGGAGACATCATGTGCTTTCCCCAAGTTGCATAGCCAGTAAGTTGTGGAAGAGGGGTTTGCACTTCTATCTGTCTGCCCTCAAAGCTCCCTAGCTTTCCACAGCACCCCCATGTTCGCCCTTCAGAGTAGCAGAAAATAATGACTGGGAGTGTTTGCTAAGAACCTCTGTATGTTTAAAACTAAGTCGCTGCTAAGTGTCACATTATTCAATGACCTCAGAATAGCAACTCTGGAGCACCTGGGTTTGTGTCTTTTGAATGACCCGATGACACCTAACAACAACAACAACATCATCAAGAAGAGTGCCACACATGGTTGGGTGTTTGTTTGTTTGTTTGTTTGTTTGGTTGGTTGGTTGGTTGGTTGAATCAAATCCACTCTACACATATAGTTGGAGCCCAAACCAAAAACAAACTCACTGCCATCAAGTAGATTTCAACTCATAGCGACCCTATAGGGCAGGGTGGAATGGCCCCTGTGAGTTTCTGAGAGCGTAGCTCTTTAAGAAAGTAGAAAGCCTCTGTCTTTCTCCTGCAGAGCAGTAGGTGGTTTCAAACTGCCAGCTTTATGCTGACTTTATGGCTAGCAGTCCAACGTGTAACCACTATACCACCAGGGTTCCCTGAGATAACACTAAGTACTACCTAAATTCAAGTAATAGTTTAATCAACAGTAGCTATGATTATGGCAATGGGGCCCTAGAGGCTCTGTGCTGTCTTGTAAGTTCTGGCTGCTAACCACAAGGGCAATGACTCAAACCCAGAAGCTGCCTTGAAGCACACTGAGCCCTACGTATACCATGTGTGGACCTGAGATCAGAATCCAAGTGTATGTGATGCCAGAGTCCTGCCTGCTCTTAAGTCGGGTGCTTTAGAGAAGCAAAACAATTGAAGCTTTTATATATATATACACATTCATACATACATACATACACACACACACACATACACCCTATCAAAGACCAAATTCGCTGCCATCTGCCACCGAGTCAATTCTGACTCATGGGAAACCTACAGGGCAGACCAAGACTGCCCCTGTGGGTTTCTGAGAATGTAACTCTTTATAGGAGCACACAGTCTCATCTTTCTCCCTCAACAGAGCTGCTGGGTTTGAGTCACTGACCTTGTGGTTAGCAGCCCAGAACTTACAAGACAGCACAGTGCTTTTTAAAAACAAATTTATTGAGTTATAATACATATGGTTATCAATTTAAAGTATAAAATTCAATGGCTTTCAATATATTTAGAGTTGTGCAACTATGACCACAACCAATTTTAGAGTATTTTCTTTTTTCTTTTATTGGGGGCTCTTACAGCTCGAATCACAATCCATACATACATCCCTTGTGACAAGCACATCTGTACACATGCTGCCATCATCCCTTTCAAAACATTTTTCTTTCTACTTGAGCCCTTGGTATCAGCTCCTCATTTTTTCCTTTCTTCCCTACCCTCCCTCTCCCATGAATCCTTGATAATTATTTTTTCACATCTTACACCAACCACTGCCTCCCTTCACCCACTTTTCTGTTGTCTGTCTCCCTGGGAGGGAGCCATACATCGATCATTGTGATTGGTTCCCCCTTCTCCCTCCCCCCTTCCCTTACTCTTTACTAGTAGTGATACTATTGCTACTCTCAGTATTGGTCCTGAGAGGATTATCTGTCCTGGATTCCCTGTGTTGCGAGCTCTTATCTGTAACAGTGTACATGCTCTGGTCTAGCCAGATTTGTAAGATAGTATTGGGATCATGAAAGTAATAAGAGAATATTTTCATTACCTTTAAAGAACCCCATTATTTAGCTGTTACCCCCCCTACTTCCCCTTCTCTGCTTGTCCCAGCACAAAGCAACTACTAATTCACTTTCCCCATTTATGGATTTACCTGTATTTTTATACAAACCACACACCCTACAACTTCTATGTTTTGTTGTTGTTATTGTTGGGCAAAGCTCCCCTCTATTCCCCACCCCAACCAAGTATTTTTGTAAATATACTATGCTAATGTTTACAGCAACATGTCAAAGAAACTGTTCCAGTGGAAGGCAATGATTGGTAAATAGAGAGACAAAGTTTAAGGTCTTTGCATAAAAACCCAGTACCGATTCTGGACATTTCATATCAATGTAATCATATCTTCTGTGCTCTTTTGTGTCTAGTTTCCTTTATGGAGCATTTTCCACGGTTCATCCATGTTGTAGCATGTTTCAGTACTTCATTTCTTTATGTGGCTGAGTAGTATAAAGGGCTTCAAAAGGTTTGTGGAAAAATTCCATTATCTTTTAATTCCATTTTTCCAGAAAAATTTTTAAGCCCTCTCATATTCCGCTGTACCAGTAGACTCCATTTGGTTTATCCATTCATCCATTGATGGGCACTTTGTTGTTTCCACCTTTGGGCTATTATGAAAAGTACTACTACATTGTGTACAAGTTTTTGTTCAAACACCTGTTTTCAATTCTTGTAGGTGTATATCTAGGGGTAGAATTGCTGAGTCATATGGTAATTCTGTGTGTAGCCTTTTGAGGGCCCGCCAGACTGTTTTCCAAAGCAGCTGCACCATCTTCTATCTTTACCAGCAATGTATAAGGGTTCCAATGTCTCCACATCCTTGATAACACTTGCTATTGTCTGTCTTTTTGATTCTAGCCACCCTAGTGGATGTGAAGTAGATTTTCATTGTGGTTGTCAATTTGCATTTCCCTGATGACTACTTACATGGAACATCTTTTCATGAGCTTATTTAGTCATTTGTAGACCTGCTTTGAAAAGTCATGCTTTCAATTTGGTACTCCAAGAAGTGTAGGAGGTCTTATATGGCAGGTGGGACAGAGCAAAATAGAAAGAGGACCCCAAGTATGTATTAAGTCTCCACAAACCCTGTATCACTTAACTGAAATAATTAGCTTAACCTTTAGGCAAACAGAAAATCCATTCTTCAGATTGTAGCACAATTATTGTATTAGTGTGGTCTTAGCTGAGGGCTACCAGAAACTGGCTCATAAAGGGAGTTTGCTTAGAAAAATATATTTGTCTCTAAGCCTCACTAAAAGGAGCCCTGGGAATGTAGTGGCTACATGTTGGCCTGTGACCGGCAACATCAGCAGTTCGAAACCAACTGCCACTCTACTGGAGAAAGACGAGGCTTTCTTCTGTAAAGTTCCAGTCTTGGAGACCCACACAGGCAGTTCTGTCCTGTCCTACAGTGTCGCTGTGAGACTCAATAGCAGTGAGTTTCTTTCTTTCTGTTTTTGGAAGCCTCACTACTCCAGAATGCCTAATGAACCCAGATTTTGCCAGTACACACACCTCAGCTCAGTAGCATGTGCCCCAGTTCACCTTTGGGTAACAGCAAAAGTCAGGCTTGAGTACATTTTTTATTTCTCAACTGAGTGCACTCCTCTGGACTACAGTTGACCTTGTGGAAGGTTTTTTTTCTATGTTTGGGGAGGGGAAAAAAATCACATGTTTCTTTTCTCTGAAAATACACTCTTATCAGAAGAGTAATATATCCTGTAAGGATATCCGGTCCATCTATATTGGTTGGATTACCACGTCAAGATCCCACATTTGATTCATTTCAGATGATTTGCAGTATCACAATGAGAGATCTAGGCTTGATAGGGCTACCCATCACTGAAAGAACTCTTGGGTAGCCTAAAAAATTTAGACATTTGGAAATACTTGTTCAGCAGTCTGTGACAAATAGAGAAGGCCAAGGAAAACAGAGCTCCCAGGGTCATTAATCTAAATTAATTAACCAAGTGACATTGTCATAGAAGTTTAGCCCCACTGCATAGCCCAAATGAATGCAATGCTTCAGGTAGGTAAGCTTTGGGGGTCGTTGTGGATGTTTATTTACAATGAACTGGGGAAAAGAGTTAATCTAATGGGATGCAGGACAACACTGGATGTCGAACTGCTTTGTGACCAACATCCACTGCAGGTATCAATTAACTTTTTAATTCTTGGAGGGAAACAAAAGCAGCCCTGCACAAAGACTTAACTGGGGGTGGTACAAGGAGCACACAACTCCTGGAACCTCAGGCCTGCTACCTTTTTTTGTCGCCAGGGAAAGGCCCCCTTACTGAACACAAAGGGGCTGAAGAGTGGGGAGGGAGAAGGGTGAACTGGTGTGTGGCCCGTGAACTCAATGTTTCTAAAGCCTGAATGGAAGCGTCAAAGCCACCCAGGTCACAACAGCACTAAGTCAACAGCGAGGCCCAAACAGCCTGACCTGAATGGAGATGCAAATGGTTCAGTCCAATAGCTACTTTGGAGCTGTCACTTGGTCCCCTGGCTCCTGCCCTCCTGGGACTTTTACAGCTCTAGACAGTACACCAAGCTCCTGTCCTAGACCCAGACTCCAAACGGCAGGGACAGCCCTGTGTTTGCCAATCAAAAGTAAGGCAACGCAAAAATGTTCGGACGAAGGTGGTAATTCTCAAGATGAAAAGCATCATTGCCGTCCTCATGGTTTCTCTAAAGGGTCCTTTTAAGCCACTGGCTATGTAATTCTGGGGAAAAAAACACAACAACAACCACCACCTGTGGTCCTACAGAAGTGCCTCACGTGTGCCAAGGGAGAAAAGTCTTTCCATGAAGTGCTGTTGTGGCCCTGTCCGGCTTCCGACCACCAGACAACACAGGAGGGCATAATTAGTGTGTATGCCAAGGGGGGAGCCACCTCCTGCTTTTCTTCAAATTCAATCAAAACATACACTTTCTAAATAGAAACACGTTCATTTGAAACCTCTTTGCCTGAGCAGCTGTCTGGGCCAGGCCTGGCCAAAGAGCCGAACGCTATTCATGCCCAACACTCCAGCCAGTGAAGGCTGGGCTTTGTTAACCCCCCACCAGCAGAGGCAGTCAATTGGGCAAGGAGCCTTAATGATCGGAGGCAGGTGTCTTCAGGGACTGCCCAGGTGAGGGGGTCAGCGTGTGTACCATGATTCACTCGCTTGTCCTCAGTGGACAAAGCCCACCCCCTTTCAATTAATTACCTCCATTCATGTGCTCACTCACCCACACAAGTGAAAGGAGCTTGTTCCCAGCCTGGCCCGGAGGAGGGGCGGGTGCCTTCGGTTACTCTGGCGGGCCAATGTTTTCAGGAGGTGGGACGTAGTGGGACAGGGGCACGCACTCCAGAAATGGAACAATGCGAAGTCATCATCATACGATCAAAATAAGCAGCTGCGAAGGCTGGGGCAAAGTCAAGGTTCCACAGACCTGTGCTCGCCAATTCCCGGAAAGTAAAGCAAAAAGACATCTGTGTCCTTGATGAGTTTCAAATGGCCAATGCAGAGGACAGAGACTCCGAAGTTGTCCTGGGGCTGGGGGCAAGATTTTGCAGTCTCAGCAGGGCTTCCAAATGGTTCATTCAGGTCAACCTGAGCTGAGAATATACCAATCCACCCAGACAGACTAGATCTATAGTTTAGCAAGCCCCTGAGAGGATTCTTATGTGTATCTAATAACCACGTGGAAATGCAGATGTGGATCAAGCTGGAACAAATCAGAATGAACCAGTTCTAAGCCCAGTCACAAAGTCCTGGCCTCCTGGTACACCCTCGCCATCCCAGTAACCTGAAAAGCCACAATCAACCAATGAGTTAGGCGAGCAAGGTGAGTACTGATCGCTCCACAGTACCCATGCGGAAAGGAAGTTCAGGGGAGTGAAATGTGACATTGTCACACAGCTAAGCAAGGTGAGAATCAGAAGCTGGGTACATCCACATCCCGACGTACAGGCAAATGGAGCTGAATTGTCGGCCACAATCAGAGGCACAGAGGTTGGTCTTAGAAACTCTCTTTGGTGGCCTGGAAAGCAGAGGGTTCTCTGTTGTACACAGAGCTCACCGCTGCCATTGGGTCCTCGTGATGCTCTATTTGCCCTGGAGGAGTTCTGGTAGCATACTAAGTTAACTGTTGGGCTGCTAACCGAAAGATTAGTGGTTCAAACCCACCAGCCTCTCCACAAAAGAAAGGTGAGGCTTTCTACTCCCATAAAGAGTAACAGACTCAGAAACCCAAGGGGCATTTCTACCTTGTCCTATAGAGTTGCTGACTCGATATCAACTGAATGGCCATGAGCTCAGTTTTTTTGCATTCACACTGGCCGGACAGGAATGGAATGCTTCTGAAAGGCATTGCAGGACCCAGGAGTTTCTTGTCAATGTGGAGCTTGTATAGAATAACATGTTCTGAACAGTATCTAATTCTAAAACATTATCTAAATCCAGTAATAGGATTAAAAATCATTCAGTCTTTTCAGCCTTAGGACTCCAGCCACCCATTGATCCCAATAACCAGTGACAAGATTTGTTCCCCTTCTCTGCCGACACCACAATCTATTTGGGCATGCATTCGTTTTTTATTTTAACAGTCCTTTTATTTAAGAAAGAATTCCAGAAGGCTGGATTTTGCGTCTAGGTAATCCTACTTAATGTGGAGTCATTTTTAACCAGACTGTCCAAACAGTCACTTAAAAAGAAATAACTGCCTCTCTGTAGCCTGCTGATCAAAAATCAGAGCGTCTCTGGGTTCAAATCCCAGCGCCACCACCTGATAGCTATGGTGCTTCAGTCCAATGACTTAAATCTCTCAGAATCTCAATGGCTTCATCTGGAAATGGGAATAATAAGATTAAATAAGCTAATTCACAAGAGCTACTCAGCCCAGGGCCTGGTGTGTGAGGCATGCTCATTAAATGCTCTTGTCGGACACTATCTAGTCCATCTTAACTCATAGTGACTCCATGTGACACAGTAGAACTGCTTCATAGAGTTTTCCTATTTATTTATTTGTGTTTTGGTTTGGTTGGGTTTTCTTGTTTATTTATTTATTTTTATTAATCATTTTATTAGAGGGCTCTTACAAATCTTATGACAATCCAGCACTCAATTGTATTAAGCACACTTGTACCTGTGTTGCCATCAACATTTCCAAAACATTTTCTTTCTACTTGAAGCCTTGGTATCAGCTCCTCTTTTTGCCTCTCCCTCCCCGACCCTCCCACCCTCATGAATCCTTCATCAATGATATATTACTGTTGCTATTTGGTGTCTTACAGTGTCCATTGTCTCCCTTTACCCACATTTCGGTTATTCACAGAGTTTTCTTGACCGTAATCTTGATGGATGCAGATGGCCAGGTCATTCTCTCATGAAGCTGCTGGGTGGCTTCAAACCAGCAACCTTTTGGTCAGCAGTCAATCCCTTACGGTAACTGGTCTACCATCAGGACCCCTTCACTCAGTAGATCAGCTCTGGAAATAATTGGCCTTCTTGTTAAGGCATTTAAATGAAAGTTATTAATTATAAAACAATGAACAGCCTGCTGGGTTATGGTTAGCTATTATCATTATCCCACTTGCTCCCCCTTCACAGCTTTCACTACAACCAAACATCTCTGGCCTCCAGCCTTCATACAAACAAGGCGGCATCAAAATGTCTGTGGAAAAATCCATTATTTTTTCATGAACTTTTGGAAAGCTCCCTCATACTATTCCTTCTGCTTGGGCCGATTTCCCCCTCGTTGGCTGTATTTGAGAACGCAGATCAGGAGACAATTCCTTCAGGAGACTTTCAGAGAAGTCCCAAAGATGAGACGAGCACCCCTCTTCATGCTCTCAGGTCACCCCGTGCTTCCTTCCCCCCGGGAGTGTGTACCCCACTGGTTTTCAATTGGTGGTCTCTTGACCTAGAGTGTGAGCTCTTCCAGAACAGAAGCTGTCTCTCTTTCATCCCCGGGCTCCCAATACCTAGAAGAAAGTGGGTTTACAGGTGCATTTGTTGAAAAACTATTTCATGATACTGATTGTGATTGAGATTATGATGATCGATAATAACCAAGAAGCCTGCCATTTTGTCAGAGGCACGCTACCCAAAGCTCCAAGGATAACAGACATCCTTATCCAGGCCCTGGAGGAGGACAGGAAATACAGGTTTCCTTCCTGCCCCTCAAGATAAATTTTACCTGCTCCTCCCAAGACAGCAGCTTCCAATGGATGTCCTTCCACACTCTGGAACTGTTCAGCAAACACTGCTTGAGACCTGCTAATCCCAGTCTCGGCACGCGTCATTTATTATGTAGCTCGTATCTCTCATCCACACAACAGGGTGAGAAAAATCGAAACTCACTGCCATTGAGCTTACAGGACAGAGTAGAACCGCCTTTGTGGATTGCCCAGGCTGTAATCTGTTTGTTTTTTAACAGTTTTATTAGCATATCATAGTTCAGTCATATTAAAAAGAGCTGTATGATCACAGAGTGTAACTCTTTATAGGAGGAGAAAGCTTCATCTTTCTCTCAAGGAGAGGCTGGTGCTTTCAAACTGCTGACCTTCTGGTTAGCAATCCAACACATTCTACCACTGTTTTACATATAACGTCCCTAGACTCAGAGAGGTTAAGTGACTTGTCCATTAGCAGCTGTCCAAACTAGCTGTGGATTTCCAATTGGGGACCTTTGAAGTCCAGAGTCCACTTGATTTCAAGTCCATATTTGTAGCCATGATACACTACTGCATGCTAAGTGCCTTGAATGTAAGACGCTGTAAGAGCTGCACAGATAAGAGATGAACGAGGTGGTGCTTTTGTCTCCAGGAGCTTGTCGAGGGGGGTTCACAGACGCATTCAGAGATCATGATAGAGAACTCGCCATCAAATGAGATGGAACCCCAAAGAAGGGAGCAATGATAGGTAATTGGTAGGCATCCAAATTCCTTGCCCTGGTGATGAAGTGCTTACACATTGAGCCGTGATCCACAAGGTGGGTGGTTCAAAACCACCAGCAGCTCCATGGGAGAAACACTGATCTTTTGACTCCCATAAAGAGTTACAGTGCCAGAAACCCACCGGGATAGTCACCATGAGTCAGCATTGACTCGATGGCAGTCGGTTTGGCTGTTTGGTTTTTGGTTTTGCGTTTGCAGTCCCTAGGTGGTGTAAATGGTCCCCACGCTCAGCTACCAAGTCAAAGGCTGATGGTTTGAGTCTACCCAGCAGCACCTCAGAAGAAAATCAACAGGATCTACTTCCAAAAGTTCGCAGCCTTTGGAAATCCAATGGAGCACGGTTCCATGATGACACCCACGGGGTCCCCATGATTCAGGATCAATTCAATGACAACAGATTGGGAAGGGATTTGGGAAATATAACACCTTTTCACATAACTCGCTGGCTGCCTTCGAGTTGATCCTGATGCATAGGTCTCAAAAGCGGCCTCCTTCCTTAGCAGCTTCTTAGACTCTGTAAATGCCCTTTGGTTTGCTTCCCCCTCCCAACCCCCTCCCTCCCAGCACACACACCCCCAACTTCATTTCTCTCCCATCCTTTAGTATCTGTCCTCTCTGAAGCAAACATAACATCCTTAAGCCACCTGTCCCCCATGATTCTTACTGGCATTTTCCCTGCACATTCCACTCATTGTTGGAGAGCAGATTTGAAGAAGAGGTAGGGAGTGGGATTAGATGACTTTTAAGATTCCTTCCAGCTTGGGAAGTTAAAGATTCTCTGATTCCAAGGCAAAGTGCTCCAATACAGAAAGAGCTTCCCAGAGCAAATTGCAGAAATTGGTGGAACAAACCCACTCAGCACAACTATGAACTCACTTACCGAAAAACTTCAAAGCAGCTTTGCAATTTCCAACAGCGCAGGATCCCAAGCTACATTTTCCAACAACCTTCTATGGGTGTTCCATTTTTTAACTGCTTTCACCATTTAAAACATTGATGAGGAGCCTCTCAATGGAGTCCCTCTTTTTCAAATGGAAATTTGATTCCAATCAAGGTCAAAGGGTTAAACAGTGAGTTCGAAATCAGCCCTTGAGTTCAAAGCTGCTTTTAAACACAGCAAAATGCCCTTGCTCTTGTCCAAATGGCAGGCTTCTTCTCTACTCCTGGCATCTGAGGGCATTGAAAATAGGGACCAAGAAGTGGCAGCCTTTTCATTCTCATCCAGGCCTCGATCTTCCCCATGTTAAAACAGAATTCTTCACAAACAGATAATGGTCATCTAATTCTAAAACATTATCTAAATCCAGTAATAGGATTAAAGATCATTCAGTCTTTTCAGCCTTAGGACTCCAGCCACACATTGACCCCAATGACCAGTGACAATTTCCACGGTCTGTCCTTTAATTTAAAAGAGCACCCTCTCCACAAGCAACAGGAGAAATCACAGCTGAGTTGGACCTCATCAAATGTAAAACCGTTTGTGTTTCAACAGACATCAACAGACATAAATAACCCATGGAATGGGAGAAAGTATTTGCCAATGATACTTCTGATAAGTTCTAGGACCTCTAATACATAAAGAAAACCAACAGCTCAATCATAAACAACTCAATTTTAAAATAGGCAAAGGACTTCCATAAACATTTCTTTTTTTAAAAAAAATCTGCATATGTTCAATAAACACACGAAAAAACACTCAATTCTATTAGTCATCGGGGAAAGGCAAATCAAAACCACAGTGAGATACTGCTTCAAAAAGATGGCAAACAAGTGTTGTTGGTGAGGATACAGAGAAATGGGAATGAGCCCTCATTCCGTGCTGGTGCAGAGTAAAATGGGATAGCCACTGGAAAATAGTCCAACAGTTGCTGAAAATGTTCAAGAGAGTTACCGTAAAAAGAAATAAATACATTTCACTGCCATCGATTCTGACTCATAGTGACCCTATAGGATAGAGTAGAACTGCCCCTGTGAGTTTCCAAGACTGTTAATATTTATGGGAGTAGAAAGCCTCATCTTTCTCCCCCTGAGGGGCTGGTAAGTTCGAACTGGTGTCCTTGTGGTCAGCGGCTCAACATGGAACCCACAATGCCACTAGGACTCCTCGAGTTACCATGTAGCCCAGCAAGTCCCCTCTTCAGTATGTACTCAAGAGGAAAGAAGACAGGTGTCTGCACAAAATCTCATACCCAAGTTTTTGTGGCCACATCATTCCTAATAGCCAAAAGATAGAAACAACCCAAATGTCCATCAACTGATAAATGTTTAAACAATCAAAAAATGTGATAGACCCATTCGATGGAAAGCTACCTGTAATACAAAGAAATGAAGGAGTGGCACATGCTACAACATGGAGGAACCTAAAAACATGATGCTGAATGAAAGGAACTAGACACAAAGACCTCATATATTATGAGTCAGTGTGTATGGAATGTCCAAAAAATAGTGAGTTTGGCTTTGGCTGACAGCCTTATGAAGAGTCTGAAAACTACTGAATTCTGCATTTGGAATGAGTGAATTCTATGAAAGATACCTGTAATCTCTCAATATTGAAAATGTGGGAAATATAACACTGTGCCCAAGAGCCAACAAAGGCCAAAGGCCAGTGTGTCAAAATTCAGTCAGGACTATTGATAGCCTTTCTACATGATAGACTCAGACGTGTTCAGTGGGAATTTATTGAGCACAAACTATGACAGATCCACGTATAACATAGAGGGCAGAAATGCATGCAGTCACTTCTGAGCTTAGCTACCAAGGGATGAACAAGGTCCCTTGGCCATCTGACAGTATCCATCCATACTACCTGGACACACTTCCTACCATCTCTCTGATCTCCCTGGCCTTCGGATGCTCTGGGGTGTTTTTCCTCTCTGAAAACCCCATCCATTTTCCTTCTTGGCCACTGCTCACACAATGCCAACCTCTCCAACAAGCAAGATCCAACTTATCCTTTTAGCATCATCAAGTTTGATTTCTGGAAGCAGTGCTCTGGTACAGAAAAAGAACTAGATAAACGTTTGTTGAGTGACTGAATAAATTAATGGCTTCAGCTATGAGTTGAAGGTATAAAATCATCCATCATTAATGTAATTGATCACAAACTTTCTCCAGGAATTGTTGAATCCATACAGTGGATGACTAGCCAACATGCTGGTGAAGTTATGATCCTGGGAAGCAGTCCAGTTCCTACCTGATTTTCCCATAGAAACAAGGGGAAACCATGGCCATTCAGAGCCGAGACATGCGTGATAGACGATACCCACAGACCATGAGTTATGAGGGGGCTTCCAACAGTCCATGGAAAAATCCCATTACTTTTTCATTCTCTTTGTCCGTGAACATTTTCAAGCCCCTTTGTACAAGGCTGCTTCCCAGAGGCATAATGAAGCTCATGTTAAACTCCCACCTCATTCTTTCCCCATTGGGAAAGCCTTTCAGAATGCAAGTGAATGAGAACAACAGTATCATAAGAATCATCTTAAACTTGGCCTCATTCACTAAAACAAGCCAGCATTGCCAATCTCCAGGCCTTTACTTATTAGTCATAACAAACTATTTGTTACCCAACTTCCGACGGATGGTGATACATCAAGTTGTGGTTTACAATGCCAATGAGGACCACTAGTGTACCCGGAAGCCATGTTTCTGGACAAGACCCTGAATAGAAACAACTACAATGGCAAATGACATCGTCATTCAAGTTTCTATCCACAAGCAGAATAGGTCACCCAGAATCCAACCCCATAAAATTATGTTATATATGCTGCAGCATGGGACTCTCTCTCATGCTGATTTACAACCCCCACTCCTTTTGTTTGTGCAAGCAAATCCCAAAGGAAGGGGCATTATTGAGGTCATATACTTCTAAAGGGCTTCTTGTGGGGCGTGGGGAAATCCACCCAGGAATCCTTGAGAAGGTTTTGCAGAGAGACCATCAGCTGATGATATTTTTCAATTTTTTCTGATCCAAAGTTCACTGTGCTGCCGCCTTTTTTCTCACCCACTGAAAGTTACAGGTATCCCTCTAGCAGCAATGAGCATTACCCAGCATGCCGCTTGTCTTTCTTGGCTGCTTGCAAGAAAAATTTGTGTTTCTTGAGCTGTCATTCCATCCACATTGGCAATGTCACCCTTTACCCCAGGGTCCTCCGAGTCACAGCCCTCCCCTCTTCCTTAAAAATACACGAACCAGCCCATTTGTACTGAATGTGTTGCCCTTTGACTCTTCACTACATGTTGTTTCACAAGATTGAACCACCTCAAAACTCTGGCTTGATGATGGCCAAACTCAAAGCGGCACCAGCCTGCCTTGGACCCCAAATCTGCAAAGTAAAAGGGTGGCCTTGTAGCAAGGGGATTATAACCATCAATAACCAGCAGGCGACAAGTCTACTCTGCTTTTTGGTGACGGCATGTGTTTTCGCGTAAAACTGCGCTACACACGGCTACCAAGAATGGCTGATTATTTCAGCAGTCGATTGCTAGGCTCTTTTACAAGGGCCTACTTTCCTCCCTTGTGATCAGTCGGTGAAGAACTGGATATGGAGTGATTATGAAATAAGATGACAGAATCTTTTAAAAACACACAGCAGGGCTTGTCCCTCCAAATGTTGATATCCCCATAACCCTAGTCCACGGCCATCAAATCAGTTCCCGCTCATGATGACCCTATAGATCCGAGTGAACCTGCCTCATTCGGTTTCCAAGGCTGCAATCTTCCCAAAAGTAAACCATCACCTCATTCTCCTGCAGAGCAGCTAGTGGGTTCTAAACACTAAGCTCCCAGTGAGCAACTGCCCACTTAACCCTCTATCTCAAATCCAACCTAAGTCCTGCCAAGTCTCATCTCTGGGGATCAAATTTTGACCACTAACCATCAGAAGTCCTGGTGGCATAGTGGTTATGTGTTGGGCTCTGATTTGAAAGGTCAGGGGCTTGAAGCCACCAGCAACTCCCTGGGAGAAAGACAGGGCTTTCTATTCCTGTAAAGAATTACAGTTGCAGAAATCCATAGGAGCCATGCCCTATAGGGTCACTATGAGTTGGAATAAATTTAATGGCAGGGAAGTTTTTTAGTTAACCACAAGGAAAGCATGAGTGAGAAGCCTATGCATGCTTATTTACTTATATTTATGAAATATAAAATCATGCTGTCTGTACATTTTGTAGGGAGCTCTGGTGGCGCTGTTAGGTAAGTGTTGGACTACTAACTACAAGGACAGCAGTCCATTTGGCTTTATAAACCAGCTGCGTAGGAGTGGCCACCCATTCCTCTGTTTTTTACTGAAGGCATGTTTTTAAACTCTAGGCTCTGCTGTGCAAAAGAAATGTGAAAACCATTGCATCTGATCATCTTAAAAGGCCCTTGAAGCTCTGGCCTTCTAAAAAGCACTAAATAGATGAGACATGACTAGAAAAGAAACACTCTAGCAAATAAATCAGCATGCCGAGTCTAAAGGTTTTCACATTGTTTGCATATTTGCAGGTATTAACTTTGTAGACGATGGTTTTGCTGCCTCCCTTTCTTTCAAATGATGGAGAAAAAGGCCACAGGAGGATGATAATAGCTATATTTGCTTAAGAAATCAGGCAATAGCAGGATGACATCCATCAGTGATGTCTGGATTTGTGAAGCATCTCAAGTGAATTTTTACAGAGGACAACTTTGACCAAACAAAGAGTGCTTTTTCGTAAGGATCTTTCCTTCAATGTCCGAGACCTTGATATGATTTGGGGTTTTATCTTGACATTTACATAACAACCAAAGAAGACTGCCAATATGTAAATCACAGTGGCAGACACTTGGGAGGAAGTAGAGTTCATTTATATGTAGCCCCTGCCCCAGAAGAACTTGGCGGTAAGGGAAAGGTAAATGGGAGGAAGTGAAAATAACCGGGAGAAAAAGGTGATATTTGCCAAATGTTATTTGAAAAGGCATTTGATCTGGCTGAATCTTTCTTGCAAGGCAATGTGGGGGTCGTAGCTTTAAAGTGTGGATGAAAAGTCTACCCAACCAGTTGCTCTTGTGTTGGCCTGACTCATTCATGGTGATTGCATGTGTATCAGAGTATAACTGTGCTGCATAGGGTTTTCAATGGCTATATTTTCAGAAGGAGATTACCAGGCCTTTCTTCTGAGGCACTTCTGGGTGAACTCAATGCACCAACCTTTCAGTGAGCAACAGAGCACATTAACAATTTGTAGCACCCAGGGACTCCTACAGTATGGATGAGACTTCTTTGGTGACCCGTGTTGGAGGAGTGGAGGAGTAGGGTTCAAGCTAGTCGATAGGGTAAAGGGGAGACTAAAAATCTAGAGCTCTACTCCCCTGTAAATGCATCTTCTTAAGCTCCAGCAACCTGACAGTAGCTGTTGTAAATATTCAGGGCCCACCTAATTTTCCTTTAAACTGTAGGTTCTGTTTTTCAGAAGACATATGGAAACCACTTATAAAAGACCATCTTTAAAAGGCCTTCTAGCTCTAGCCTTCTATGAGTCATTGCAGAGATGACTAGAAAAGGCAGTTTCTAGCAAAGATAGCAGCGGAAGGGCTGAGCTGAGGAAAGGAGTGTGTATTGAGCACTTCCCACATCCTTGCACACATGATCATTTATTCCACACAGCAACCTTGTGGGGGTAGATATTATAATACCAACACCCTGCCTCCCAATTAAAACTCTCACTGCTGAGTTGAGACTAATTCATAGTGACGCAATAGGACAGGACAGAACTGCCGCCGTGGTTCTCCAAGACATTAGCTCTTTATTGGAATAAAAAGACTCAAGAGAAGCAGCGGGTGGGCTCAAGCTACAGACCTTGCAGTTTAAAGCCCAACCAGTACTCACTCTGCTCCCAGGACTCCTTAGATATGATTACGGTTTCATTTCATTGTCAAGAAAACAAAGATGGTGAGTGCATTGTGGGATGCATTCTGTCTCCCATGAAGATATATTGAATCCTTACCCTGGTACCTATGAATGTGACCTTACTTGGAAATAAGGTTATTATGGGAGCAGTATAGGAGCTGAAAGCAAGGAGGAATTGAAGTACTTGCTTATGAAGATCAAGCATTTTAGCCTTCAGTATGGATTCCAACTCAATGTAAGCAAGACCAAAATCCTCACAACTGGACCGATAGGTAAACATCACGATAAATGGAGAAAGGTTGAAGTTGTCAAGGATTTTGTCTTACTTGGAACCACAATCTATACTCATGGAAGCAGCAGTCAAGAGATCAAAGGACGAATTACATTGGGTAAATCTGCTGTAGAAGACCCCTTTGGAGTATTGAAGAGCAAGGATTTTACTTTGAGGGCTAAGATGCACCTGACCTTACCCATGGTATTCTACATTACATCATATGCATGTGAAAGTTGGACATTGAATAAGGGTACTGCAGAAGTATAGATGCACTTGGATTGTGGTGCTGGAGAATAATATTGAAATTATTCATGTACTGCTAAAAGGACAACTGATGTGTCTTGGAAGAGGTAAGGCGAGAGGTGCTCCTTAGAAGCAAGGGTGGCAAGACTTCATCTTACATCCTTTGGACATGCTGTCAGGAGAGACCATCCCAGGAGAAGGACACCATGTTTGGTAAAATGGAAGGGCAGTGAAAAAGAGGATGGCTCTTGCTGAGATGGACTGACACAATGGCTGCATCGATGGGCTCAGACACAGGAACAGTTGTGAGGATGACGCGGGACCGTGTCAAGTTTCATTCTGTTATGCATAGATTCACTATTGGTCAGAGCCAACTTGAGTGGTGCCTAACCACAAGGACAACACAAGCATAATTCCAGGAGAAAGAGGAGGCATTCTACTCCGTAAAGAGTTATAGTCTTGAAAACCCACAGGGATAGGTCTATACTGTTCGGCAGGATCACTATGAGTCAGAATTGACCAGATAGCCATGAGAGGTATAATTCATTAAGTTAGCCTGAGGTCATACTAAGTTGAGTGGGCCCTGCGAAGAGAGAATTCATCCATTCAAAGGAGGGCTAGTCCCTGTAAGATGGTCACTTTGAACGTATGGTCACATTTTTCATCGCACTGTCATTAGCCTTTTATTGAACTCACCCCTTGTTTTAGAATCATCTCCAAGGCTTGGAAGTACATTCTTCAGAATGTTCTCAAATTTAGAAAATCCTTGCCCTCAGAATTCAATGGCTGTTTTGTTTTCTTTAAATGGTTAAAAATGGGAGCAAGGTCTCTTGAGAAGTACGTGATCAAGCTGAGCATTAGCCACCAGTGTGATTAAGACAGAAAGAGATGGCATGTCCATGCTCATGTAGGAGCCAGGTCTGAAGTCAAGTCCCAAAGACAACCATGGCCATTATGCTGGAAGATACATCTGGGTGCCCAATGAGACTACTTAAAAGTGCAAAACCCACTTGGTTGTGTAAAATCGAATATATGTATTTTTCTTTAAAAGCACTCATTGCCTCAGTAGCATGCCCTGGAGGATCAAATACAGGGACCTGCTTTCCCTTTGTCTGCCCCCTGTCTCCTTCTCATGAACTGAGCTCCAAACCCACTACTATTGAGTCGATCCAGCTTATAGTGACCCTATAGGACAGCATAGAACTGCTCCCTAGAGTTTCTGAGATTATAACGCTGTATGGGAATAGACAGAGCCTCGTCTTCCTCCCTCAGAGTAGCAGGTGGGTTTGAATTGCTGACTTTGAGGTTAGCAGTCCCACACTTAACCCACGGCATCACCAGGGTTCCTTCAGCAACTGAGCAGACTTGGTCAGAACACTTAATATCTCTGAACATCAGTTTTCTCGTCTATAAAATGGAGACAAGAAACCCCACTGAGCAGGGCAGTTTGAGGGATTAGAAGACTAAATAGAGATAAAGGCAGCCAGCGCCATGCCTGGATCGAAGTGGGCATTCAAATAAGGAAAGCTAGTATGAGCTCTCCAGAGTCCTTATGTGGCACAAAGAGTTAAGCACTCAGCTACTAACCAAAAGTGAGTGGTTCAAATACACCTAGATGCACTTCAGAAGAAAGGTCTGGCAATCTACTTCTGACAGATCACAGCCACTGGAAATCCTCTGGAACACAGTTCTACTCTGAAACATATGGGGCGCCATGAGTCGGAATCTACTCAATGGCAACAGTGTCAGGGTTGGGGGCGGTGATTATTATTGTTTCCAACCATCTTTTGCATAGTCTCTGCAGATGCGGGCGCTTGAAATGGGTTTTCATTCCCATCAGATGCGCTGTGGAGTGTTTGCCCAAGTTCCACAGCAGGGTAGTTTGTTCTCATGGAGTGGGACACATTTAGGCTTGGGTAGTGAAGAAATTGGGGCATTTCTAAATTAATCAGGCTCTTTGAAACATTTACTGGCGATACAATTCACCACTCTGGTATTTTACTCATTCAGGCAGCTGATAAACACTCTTCTAGCATCTTGGAGAGCAGGGTTTAGAAAGGTTGGGACCACAGTAATTGTACGTCTTTCATCGCAATTATAAGTAAGCAGGTGAGCTGGGAACGAAATGCAAAGCTTTATGCATCCCGCTTGTTTTCCATGACATGGGAGTTTTGCTTTTGAAAACAAGCAAAGTGTCCGTTTATTGAGGGAAACCAGTTCTTTGGGCTCCTGCTAAGTGTTTGGGGAGCTCAGCAATTACCCCAAACTCAGATGAAGGATTCAAACCTCCCACCCACCCACTCCTCCACCTTCCACCTGCCTGGAAAACAGGAAATCGGATGGGGCCTGCTTGATGCCTGATGCCTGCATCCCCTCGACCTAGCTGCGACTTGGGCCCAGTAGTATGTAGAACTCGTCACAAAAGAGAAAAGCTGAAAAAAGAGAGCGAGCGAGAAATGCTGAAGGCAGGTGCAGCAACAAGATGCTGTCCTCCTTGGAGTGGGTCTTAGGTAAGTAGCTATGAGAGTTATATATGCCAATCAAAGACGGACAAGGGTCAAGCTCCCCTTTGTGCACACACAAAGACTAATTGCACGTTCATAGCTGTAGAATCTGCGGGCACTAATTTGAGAGAGGAACTCTAGAAACCTTGGACGCCTGCCTCCCGACAGTAGCTCAAGGAGCCGGTGGTTGTCAACCAGCTGGGCCTCTCCCTGCCTTCTCCACAGCAACCAGGGGCTCCCACGTGGCTGCCATTTCAGAGATGAAAAGATAGCTGTGTGTACATAACGCCAAGCCAATGAACAGCAACGGAAAAGGCTCTGAGCCACTTAGCTTCCTCAGAAGCACGATGCCCAGTACTGATGGCCTCCTTTTCATTGCATCGGCCAAATTAACTGGCTCTTTGGACATCTTACAGACATGCCTGGTCAGTGCATGTTGTCCTGTTCTTACACTCAAAAACAAAGCTCTGTGGAGGTGGTTGGGTCCTGCAAGGCCCTATTTGAATGAAGTCACTATTAAAGCCAAGTGACGGGAGCAGCCAGCTTTTGAATTTTTCACTGAGACCAGTTTACATTCATAGAACTCTTTTCTGTTTAGAAAACGCTTGCATTCACTCATTCCCTAAACATTTCTAGGTGCTGCTGCCACATGCAAGGCACTGGGCTTGGCTCCATGGAGAAAATAAACATGTTAGTCGAGAAGCAAGCCTGCTCGCTAAACAGTGCTGATGTGAAAATGATGTCTGTTCCCCCATTGAGAAAACGCAGAGCCAAAGCAGTGAAGCAATTTGCCCTAGACATGCAGCCAGAAGAGACACAGTACTGTCCCCACTGTACAACATTACCTCTCTACAGGCGTGTGGAAGAAGCAGCCTTCTTTTGGGCAGAGAAAGAGTTGAAAGAAGATAGAACAAAGAGCATGAGACCAACCAAGAGAAAGATGCCAATAAGCATGAGAAACAATTGGGGCTCTGAGCAAGTGTGTTGTTATTCACCGCCATATACCCTGCACATAAGAGCCGCGCTTGTATCAAGCATCATATATATGTTCTGGCTTCATTCTTGGAACAACTCTGCATGGTCGATTCCATGGTACTTCTTCATTTACAGTCTAAGAAACTAAGGTACAGAGAAGTTGGGAGAGTTGTCCAAGTCATGCAGTTAAAAAAATCAATGCAGGTGGGATTTGAACCCAGACTATCTGAAAATTGAAAGACAACTGCCTGGCCAGCTGCCTGGAAGGAAGCTATACAAATGCCTTTTCCAAAGAAAAGGGATCCAGTGGAATGAGTGTATGACTGAACAATATCATTAATATTGCATACAAGTAAAAATTATTCTGCAGAGAATTACAAAATGATGGTGGCAGTATATGGAGAGGGGGCTGCCAGAAATTAAAGCTGGGTTCAGTAGAGAACATAGAATGAGGCATAACATTACCAAAGTCAGATAAATCTTGGTTGAATGAAGGGAATACCAGAAAGACCTTTACTTGTGTTTTACTGTCTGTGAACACATTGTGTTTTCGTGTCTATGCAAAGACATTCAGTGGTGTGCCCAGATTTATGACTCTACAACTGGGTATAAAATGAGTGAGGATGTCAATATAGTGTCTTGATAAAAACAGAAACCAAGTAAGTGCTGCAAAGAAAGGCCCAGAGAATATGAAGGAAGTAGTACTGAAGTTTTAGAAGGCACTGGGAAAAGCAGGAAAGAGTGTCACCAAAAGCCAAGTAAAGTGAGTTCTGGGCAGCTCTTTTTGTTCCAGCAATGTCCTGACAACAGAGAATGAAGGTAGTGCATGGCAGGCGATGCTGTCAACCTTATCATAAAATGTATTCCTGTCTTGTGCTTTCAGAAATGAATTCAACTAAGACCTGTGGTAGAAACATGCAGGGGACAGAGAGAAAAAGTCCAATTCTTAGCAATAAGCATAATGACCTTTGTTTTCCTTTCTTTCTTTCTTTTTTTTTTTTTTGGTACAAACCTCTGTAAAGTTTGGCCGAGTGAAAATGGTTGGATTCTAAATACATCCTTCAGCATCCAATCTGTTGAAATATGTGTGTGGTTACCACTGTTATATACAAAGAAAATCTAGCCTCACCGTCATACATGTTTGAAAAGGAGAGTAGTAGTTGAATAATTTTTCCAGATGATGGTATATATTCTTCTTTACTACTAGGCCCAAACTTAAAAAACAACAGTTTCTTAAAGGTTAATTGCAATCTGAAATTCGAAGCCCTATTAATGAACTTTAAACTCAGTTTTCCTTTCAGTTGATTCTGACTCAGGGTGACAGAGTAGCAGTGCCTCATGAGGTTGCCAGGGCTGTAAATCTTTACAGATGCAGACTGCCACATCTTTCTCACAAGGAGCCACTAGTAGGTTTGAGCGGTTGACTTTCAGCTTAGCAGCCATGTGACTAATCCCCATGGCTTCTTTATTAAACATTTAGACTAACATCCATGGATGTGTCTTGTACTTTGAATGGATCATATTCAGACATGATGTCCTTGATTCTCCTTTAAGTTAAAGACAATGTTGTTCCCTATGTATGGTGCTGTAGCATTACTCCTGGATTATTTTAAAAATATTGACCTCATTATTCATGGATCATTTGTAAAATATTGACTTCTGAGTTATAAAGGTCTTCCAAATATTTATACTTTTCATTATGCAATATTCAAGACCAAGTTTGGTAGCATCATTGCCAATCTCCTCCCAGAGTTTTTAATTGGGGGGAGACTGTCAAGCTCACAATAGGGGATGGAAGTTTTCCACAATTCTAACCTGTGCTTCAAAAGTCATACTGTTACCATTGGCAAGCAATATTGTCAACTCTTTTCTTCAAAATGACGAGCGCATTTTGTTCATTTTGTATAGTGTCTCCTAAATATCCAAATCTGAATAAATGGAGTTTGTTGCTCAGTAGGTCAAGTAAAAAGACCAAATAAAATAAAATGCTGTGCTGTGAAATGAAATGGCTAGTCCATTGTGCATTTCAACACATTGTACAAGTGCTTTCGCACAAGAAAATCACCGCACTGCCACGTACAACAAAAGTGATTTATGCATAGAAATACTTAAGGGTCGAGATTTCATAAAATTAATATTGAATATTTTCCCTGCTTCAACAAGGGCATCCTTAAGGGAAACTTGGTGTGTGTGTGTGTGTGTGTGTGTGTGTGTGTGTGTGTATTTGGCAAGGAGGGATACAGTGACTATTAGAACAGCTTGGGGTCACTTCCTTGATTCCTGATGAGATGCCAACAGCTTTATCCATCCTCCCTTTTGTGCCCATGTCAATACAGTGAGGATGGCAAATAATGTCTCAGTATTACAATGAAAATAGTCCTGACCTTGCAATCCCTGGAAAAGGTCTTAGGGATCCTGGCAGTCTATGTTAGCAGAACCACTGGGCTAGAGCATCCTGCCTGTATCCTAAGTTTTAGTACATTCATTTATTTGTTTATTCTCTTATCTGTTCCATCTTTCACTCACTCACTCGAATGCATTCATTAAAGGTTTGCCAGGCCCCTCCCACAACTCAGCTATATTTTCTACCTTTATAGTGCCCTATCCAACTCAAGTTTAGGAAGTAGAACTAGAACAGAACCCTGTGTCCAAACTTACACAGGAGGACCCACGTAGGTGGTCCCAAAGGGAGCACTTCCCACTGCAGCCTACTTTGGTCAGACTCCACTAGAGCGAGTGTCATGTCATTTTTGTGCTGACTGAAAGACACCACACCACTTCCAGATATATCACATCAAACCAGCAACAAACCAAATCCACTGCCACTGAGTCTATTCTGACTCAGAGCAACCCCATCACGCAGACTAGAATTAACTGTCCCATACAGTTTCCAAGGCTGTCATCTTGACAGAAGCAAACTGCCACATCTTGCTCCTGCTCAGAGAAGCTGGTGAGTTTAAACAGCCAACCTTTCTGTTAGCTGCTGAGTGCTTAACCACTGCACCACCAGGGCTCCTTGGCCCACGATATAAGCATGAGAAAGGCAGCCCAGAAGGGTATCCACCCCTAGAGCGTCTCACCACATGAAAGCTTTGCTGACTGGAGCCAGCCCCAACTGTGCCATTCCCCTGACCTTTGCTGTATTTGAAATATAGTCTACTTTGAAGCATCCGTCTATTTTGATAGCGACTGCAGATTTCAGTCACTACACAGCATTAGCAATTTTCTTGTAAAATGACACGGAGTATGAACTATATCCAAAAACCAACCCCTGACCCACTGCCACTGAACCAAATCTGGCCCAAGACAACCCTGTAGGACAGACTAGAAATGCTCCCTCAGGTTTCCAGGATAGTAAATCTTTGTGGGGAAGGCAGCCTCATCTTTCTCCTAAGGAGCAGCTGGTTGATTTCCGTTGCTGAACTCGCCCTTGGCAGGGCAACCCTTAATCCCCTGCACCACTGGGACTCCTTAAACAAAAGAAAGTCCTCACTGCCTTCAAGTTGATTCTGACTCATAGCAAACCCATAGTATGGAGTGGAACTGTTTCTTGAGGGTTTCTGAGATGGTACCTATTTATGAGAGTAGGAAGCCTCCTCTTTCTCCCATGGAGTGACCAGTGGTTTCGAGCTGTTGTCCTTCAGGTTAGCAGCCCAATGTGCAGACCACTATGCCACCAGGGAACTCCTCTGGACTCCTTCAAACACAAAATCCAGCTCACTGGCTCGAGTTGATTCCCACTGAGAGTGACCCTATAGGTCAGGGTACAATTGCTTCTGTGAGTTTCCGAGAATAAGTCTTGATGGGAGTAGAAAGCCTCATCTTGCTCCCACAGAGCAACCAGTGGTCTGGAACTGCTGACTCGTGCGATCAGCAGTCCAACATGTAACCAGTATACCACCAGGGCTCCCCACTGGGTTCTTCAAGCACTGTAAAACACCACACACATGCCAGGCACTTCGAGAAGAACAACTCACTCTGGTCTCACTCTTCTGCAGCCGATGTGGCACATAAGCCCCATGCCAGTTACTGAAGGGTCACTGCAGTTAAGACTCTATCAGAAAATGACACACTGGGAGATTTTTCAATCTGTGAGGTGCTAGACTTAAAACTTAATGTAACAGAAGCAGCAGCCAGCCTTTGTTATAAGTAAGAAGCAAATTCCTGAATCTTCCGCTCAAGTTTTTTTCCTCATTTTTTTTCTTCCTCAAAAGTTGGGATTAAAAAAAAAAAGTTGGGATAATAGACTTTCTATGCTTGCTTCAAACGAAAAACAAAAACAAAAAATAAAACACCTCTTTAGATCTCCCCCTTCTACCTTCCTGACTTCCCTCCCAATCGGATGGAACTTGACAAAGTCCTTTCTATCAAGTCTGATTATGTTTCCAGTGAACGGCGTCGCTTTCAATGAGGATGTAGGGTCCCCCTCCCTGTTGTGTGGAAATGGGAAGCACATCTTGTATATTTGCCAGCCTCTCATTCTCCATACCTTATGTTTCATTAAAATAAGTGGGGAAACAGTCCCAGCTCTGGGGGCCCTGCTAAAAAGTTGCAAGGTATCACCCAAAGTTTATTTACATTCACGGGTGGCTTGTTTCCCACACAAATATATTCCGCGTTTGAAACGTGTAAAGCCGGGCTGGGCCTTCTCATGCGGTTTGAGTAAAATATGGCTTGCCACATCGCTCCAAGGAGCGCTGACAAATAGGCTCTTGTTGTCCAGCTTTGGCTCTGCTGAGGGGAATGATTCCGTGGTTCAGGAGGTTAATTCCTAGAGATAGTGTTGTCTTTGGCTTGAACAGATGTTGGTAGTGCTTTAATGTGGTTATCAAACTAGGCTGGCCTTCATTCTTTGCTCTCGGGAGCCCGGGCCATTGTTCTACCAGGCATTCCAGCCCCCCTCTCTGGTGATCAGCAGAGCCCAACATACCACAGCATGGCTCCCGCCCCGCACAGGCTGGGCCAGGGTCACCGTGGATAGTAACACTCTCCAGCACAGAGACTGATAACGACAGACTTGAGCTTTAAAAGATGTGTAAATATTTGTAAATGCATAACGCTGGGGAATGCCTTTTGAGTCTCTGATTCAATAATCTGTAAAGCTACTCCGTCATTAGACGTTCAAATCCCTCAATAGCTCTCTGGCCTGCCCCCTTGATGTCTTACTAGGGATGGGAATATCTGCAGGATGGCAGGGGGGCGAGGGAGACTGTCATTCTCCAAAACGTCAGGAACGAGTGTTCGTGTAGCACCGAATGGTCATGCCCACCAAACGGTGTCAGCACTGGGCAGAAGTCCACTCACCCAACAGGACCCACATTGCTGGTCCTCACAAATAATGAGAGAAAGGGGTGGTGGTGATGGTTCCCACAAAGATGTACAGTCTCAAAATCCATAAAGGGTCGCTATGAGCCAGAATCAACTGGATGGCAGATAATTGATGGGGTTTCCTAACTAAAAATGGGGTCCACTGAAACCAGCTGAGTGAGAGAGAATTCCTGGGCCTCGGAGTGTTCATTTCCACCAAAGCCCCACATTCTGGCTCTTCTCACCCAGGGACCTGCCAACTGTGGCTCTGGAGCCCCCTGCCACTAGTTCAGTATGTATATGAGGCTCTGTAGCACAACTGAAAAAAATTTAAAGGATATTATTCACCTAATGGTGATTTCATTTGTCTGTGAAAATATATTTATGGCTCTCGATTAATTTTGTAATCATTATGAGGAACAGGATTGGCTCTTGCTGACCCCTAATCTAGTGAATTGTTAGGATAACAATATATCATTGAAATGGTGGCCTCCCCATAGCACAGCACCTTTTCAAAATCTCCCTCTGGTGGTTGACAACATATTCTGTGTCCGAGTGCTGCACTCACTCAAACTCACTGCCACGGACTCCATTCCAACTCAGAGAAATTCTAGAACATCCTGCTCTTGTGGAACTTCTTCCTGGTGGGGAGCCCAAAGACACAAGCATGAACTCATTCAAGAGCAATCAATACCAGAAAGAACACGACTAGGTGCCTGAGGCATGGGACAGCAGAGGCCAGAGGTTATTGGGCAAGAGCGATGGGGGTTATCACAGTGATCGATAGAGATGTTCCATCTAGTTGTCTGTGGTCTTCCCTGGGCCATCCCTGAGCTAACTGAAGGATGCAAAGACAAATTAGACAGAGGCCTGCCCTCCAGGAGCTCACCGTCCAATTAACAGGTCATTTCAATAAACTGATAAGGGTTAAACTAGAGGCTCATGCAAAGACTGGGGGGCGGGTGGGGGTGTTGTACCCAGAGCAGAAAGCAATTACCCCAAGTGGAAGGGGAAGCGATGCGTCCGAGAGAAGGAGCCATTACATAGGCTTGGGAAGATGAGGAGGAACTCTGCAAGTGAGGGTGCACAGTGAGGTGAGGGTGTGCAGTGGAAAGGATCCTAGACTATGGAGGACAGTGAGAGATAAGCGAAGAAAGGGAGCTTCCAGAGGTACTTTTGACCCATGAGGTAGTTGAGGTCCAGAGAGGATAACTCACCTAACCTTAATGTCCCACGAACCTACAATCTCTCCCACCCTCCCAGTCATGCTGTCAGTCAACACATTCCCTCCATAAAGGTTTGTGAACAAGGACAGTCATTGCAGGGCAGTTCTATTCTATCCTATATGGTGGCTAGGACTTGGAATTGGCTCAATGGTAGTGGATTTGCTTCTCTCTTTTCCCATAAAGCCCTTGTGCATTTTTAAATTACAACAAATTCAACTCCATCTAAGATACAACTTGTAAAATATAACAGCAAGGGAATTTATATACAGCTTAGCATACTTAATGGAAGAAATGGTTTTTTTACTTTTTTTTAAATCGTTTTATTAGGGGCTCATACAACTCTTATCACAATCCATACATACATCAATTGTGTAAAGCACATTTGTACATTCATTG
>NW_022103917.1:4979534-4991607 GCF_000313985.2 Echinops telfairi
TTTCAGCAATTCCTCTTGGTTACATTACCCTTGATCATGACCTACCAGGCCTCCCACACCCTCTGCACCACCGATTTGGAGCACTTGTTGTTCCTTTGTCCCTGGGTTTAACACCACTTCCTTTCCCTCCACCTCCCCCTATCCTATGTCCCCCCAGAACTGTTGGTCCCGTTGTTTTCTCCTCCAAATTGTTCATCCAGCCTATCTTATTTAGACAGACCTACAGAGATAATAACATGCACAAAAACAAGACAGAGCAAAACCAAGCAACAAGATACAACAAAACAACAACAACAAACCACTGACAAAGAACAAATCAAAACACAACAAGAAAGAAAAGCTTGTAGTTAGTTCAAGGATCGCTGGCCTTTAGGGGTGTTTTCCAGTCCAGTCTGTTGGGGTACCATGCCCTGGCTCCAAAGTCTACCTTCAGCATTCCCTTGGGGCCTTGCCGCTCCGTTCCCTTGCTGTTCTGTTGCACTCCCTTAGTTTTTGGCCTCGGTGTGGCTGGATCAGATCGGGTGCAATTCCCACACTGTGTCTCTGGTGCTGTCCCCCACAGGGCCATGGGTCAGTGAGGGGCATCATGTCTCATAGTAGGGCTGGCCATGTGGTCCTATCTGTGGACTGGCTGCTCTAATTGGGGTCATCATCCTCAAGGCCTGGTGGGCCAAGATGTGTTCCAGTCTCTCCTCCTCCCCCTTCATATGTTAATTTGCACCATCATTTGATATGATATTTGGATATCACTAAAGGGTTTATTACCTGGAAGGTAATAAACAGAACAAATTAATCACATTTTTTTCAAGGAAACTATATTTTATTAGGGGATATAGATGCACACAGGACTATTTGTAAGACAAGGCCACTGGGTTGAATAACATTTCATTCAGGGTGGGTGCAAACCACCAACCTTTATGTTAGTAGCCACTTGCAAACTGGCTGCCTCACTCACAAGTCTATAGGATACTTGTAACAGGGGTAACTGAGTGTGCAGTATATGGGAATTCTCTGTACATAGTAATTCTGTAAATTCTACATTCTGTAAATCTAAAACTGTTCTAAAATTAAAAGTTTGCTTAAAATACAGCAGCAGGAAAAGTTATAAAAAAACAGATTTCAGTACAATTCAATAAAATTGATCCATTTAATTTCAGCCTTAACCAGAGAGCACTATGGATCAAGTCGGGACTTCAGCAAATGGCTTGTAAATCAAGCCTTGTTCCTACCCTAAGCCATGGTTTCTTCTCCTGTAAAATGAAAGGAACTGAACTTGTTGGTATTGTCAGATCCGTGGTAGAAATCTCGCCTTCCATGCAGTAGACACGGGTTCAATTCCCTGCCAATGTGCTTCACTCAAAGACACCACCCAATCTGTCAGTTGAACAGATTTCCGTAGACCTTCCAGACTAAAACGGACAAGGAAAAAGATCTGACCCTCGACTTCTGAAAACCAACCAACGTAAACCCCATGGATCATAACAGTCTGATCCACAACCAATCCCACATTTCATGGTGTATATAAATGATGTGAGGATCTGGTTAAACCCTAGATTCTGATTCAACAAGCCTGGGCGTGGGACCCAAGAGTCTATGTTTCTAACAATCTCCCAGGTGATGCCCATGATGCTTACAGTCCATGGACCAAACATCGAGTAGTAAAGAGCTTTATTATTTATGCATGTCATTTCAGGACAGTAAAGAAGCCATTGAAGAACATGTGTTCTATTCAACAGACATGGGTCTAACCTGGTCGAGGACCACTGCATTCAGCAAGAAGCTCAGAGCTCTGGAAACACGTGGAGTGGTTGGGTAAAGGGGATCATTCATGATCCCTAGGATAACTGCAACCACAATTTCCACTGATTGAATGTAGACTCTATGCTGGGCCCAGGGCACAGTGCTTTCTGCCCCTGGACTGATATAGTAATCCTCACTAAAACTGTGTGAGGTAGGAATTATGATTGCTAGTTTCCAGATGAGAAAAATGAGGCTCAGAGGATAAGATGTCCCACAGCCTGGCCTTGAACTCAAGCTCAGCTGATTCCAGAGCTCCTATAGAGACCTAGAGGAAGCTTCTTTGTAACTTTGCTCAAGGAGTCATATCCCTACTCTATCCAACTGCAAAATCATCAAGGCAATCAACTGCTCTAACAAAATGAAAGTCTGTGATGGGGTAGTGATACATGGATCTGCTCCTCTGCTCCTCTGCTGGCTGCTGTGGGATCAGTGCAGCCATTCTCTACCCTGGGGCCTCTCCCTTTCCAGGTGGAGAAGCCTGCTCAGTCCACCCTTGGTCCTCAATCCATGAAGGAGCTATTTCTGCAGAGGAAACTGAGGCCCAGAAAGGTTAGGCCACTTGTCCAGCTCAGATATGGCCTCCAGACAGAGGCCGGAGGTCAGTCTTCCTCCATCAGCTGTGCTGCCCACTGCTGCACTAAATCTACCCACCTTGGAGTTGACTGACTAAGGGCTTGGCTGTTAAACAATTCCCTTTCCCTAACCCAAACACTTGTCTCACTCTCTCCTTTGTTGATTTCCCAAAGCGAGCAGAGGTGATGTTTGCAATGTGTCTACCTGGTGTACCAAGAACTTCTTTGGGGGTTATAAAGAGGTGGGGGGGGGGTGTAGCTCTGTGATTTGAATTCTACAAGCGCAAACAACTGGTATAGTTGGAAAACAAGCACATGGAATTAGCTGATGGCTTATTGGCAAGGTTGTTGGAACGCTTCATGGAGACTGATCCATATTTCAAAATCAAAAAGGAACTTAGAGGAAAAGCAACTTTGAGGAAAGGTCTGTCAGAGTTCTGCTGCAGGAACCATTTGGCAGCCCTTGAGAGGGGTTGGGAAGCAGAGTGGTGGAAAGCCTCCTGCTGCACACCTCCAGGAGGTACCAGACCCATTTTTTTGTGCCTGGACTCCATGGAAATGATGCCCCCCTGGAGTTGCACCCCTCAACATCCTGTAATAAACTTCCAAACATCTGGCTCCTGCACAGGCGCAGATCCACGCTTTGTGGAGCCCAGAGCTTATCCAATTCAGGGTGGCCTCTTGTAAGGAATGAAGATTTATGAATACAAACAGGGAATAGGCATGTGTTCACCAAAAGATGGGCTATAATGTTCATAGAAGATTCGTGGGTTATTGATAGCCCTCCTACTGGTAGCGACACAAGTAGATAAAGTGTAGTATCTTCACATATTAGAATACTAAACAGAGAAAAGATTGACGTTGTCAAGGATTTCTCTTGCTTGGATGTACAGCCAATGCTCATGGAAGCAGCAGTCAGAAGAGCCAACAACGCATTGCATTGAGTAAATCTGCCATTCAAGACCTCTTTAAAAGAGTGTTGAGACAAAATAATAATAATTTATGAATTATGAAGGGTTCATGAGGGACGGGGAGTGGGGAGGGAGGGGGAAAATGAGGAGCTGATATTAAGGGCTCAAGTAGATAGCAAATGTTTTGAGAATGAGGATGGCAACAAATATACAAATGTGCTTGACACAATGGATGGATGGATGGATTGCGATAAGAATTGTACAAGCCCCCAATAAAATGATTAAAAAAAAGAAAGAAAATGTGTTGAAAATGATGATGCCAGCAATTATACAATCATGTTTGATCTAATGGAACTTTGGATTGTAATAATATCTGTAAGAGTTCCTAATAAAATATTATTCTCACCAAAAAAAAGAGTGTTGAAAAGCAAGGATGTTACTTTGAGAACTATGGTACACTTGACCCAAGCCATGGTACTTTCAATGGCCTCAGATGCATGTGAACGTTGGACACTGAATAAGGGAGACTGAAGAAGAATCGATGCATCTGAATGGTGGTGCTGGAGAGGAATATGGAAAGTGCCATGAACTGCCAAAATGACAAACATGTCTTGGAAGAAGTACAGCCAGAATGGACACGTTGTCAGGAAAGACCAGTCCCCGGAGAAGAACATGATGCTTGGTAAAGTAGAGAGAGAGGGAAAAGGAAGGCCCTGAATGGGGTGGATCGACACCGTGGCTGCAACAATGGGCTCAAGCATGGGAACGATGGTAAAGAGAGTGCAGAGCCGGGTAGTGTCTCGCTCTGTTCTTCATAAGGGTCACTGAGTTGTAACTGACTAGACAGCAACCACCACCAACCAGAATAAGAGACAGCAAAAGGAAAAAGAACATACTACTGTTAGAATACTTGCAACGATAATGACCAAGCTCAAAGGAATAACTTCCAGTAAAAGAAGAGAGACACAAAGGAGGACAACCGTATGCCTTCGTTTATCTAAAATATAGAACAAACCAAATTCATTGCTGTTGATTCCAACACGGTGACTCCTTGCGTCAGAGAGTAGTTGTCATACTTGGCTATAAACTTTCTGGAAGCTTTTCTTCTGAGGTGTCATGGGGTGGGTATGAATCATCAACCTTTCAGGTAACAGTCAAGAGCAAACTGTTTACACCATCTAGAGACCTTCACATAAAATAAAAACACAAGCAGAAGCCAGGTGAATGGGTACCTTTGGGGACAGGGATTGGCAGTGAGCACTTGGAGCTCTGCCTTCATCTCTTCTACCAAATCCAATGCCTATCAGCTCAATGGCCTGTCTCCTCAGCACTCTGTTTTTCTACCATAAGCGACAGGTGCTGCTACAAATGGGAATTTCAAGGCTCTTGGCTGGAGAAGACAATTTGGACTCATTCATAGTGACACTATATAGAGTTTCTGAGGCTGTAAATCTTTACGGGGGCAGGTAGTCTCAATGTTCTCCTTTGGAGAGGCTGGCGAGTTAGAACAGCTAACCATGTGGTTAACAGCCCGGTACTTACCTGGAGGTTGTAGGCAATCATCATCACGACCTTCATCACCACATCACCACAGCTAATACTCAGAGCTTACTGTATGGTATGCGTTGTTCTAAGTATTTTATAAGTATTCAATCCAATACAAAAACACTATAAGTCAAATTTTATTATCACCATGTACAGATGGGAAATCTAAGACTCAGAAATGAAGTGATTTGTCCAAAGTAACAGAGCTAAGAAGTGGGGGAGGAGGTGCCCAGGGACTGCTGGGCCCTGGTCATGCCTTCCATCAGCTCAGTAAATGCAGCGGGACCTATGGGCGACACCACTACGCCACCAGCACTCCTGTTTGGACCCCTTCCAGGTGGATTTGTCACAAAGGACTGCTGTGAGGATTCGAGTTCACACCAACCAAACCTGTTTGAACAGGTCTCTGGGATCCGTGGACAACGTTTCTGGGTAGTATATTTGTCTTGGTCTCGTTTAGGGAGCCCTGGAGGCACAGTGGTGATGAGCTGGGCTGCAATCCGCAAGGTCCGCAGTTGGAAACCAGGAGCCACACCGTGGGAGAAGGACTGGGCATTCTGCTCCGGGAAAGAGTGACTGATGGTCTCAGAAACTCACGGGATAGCTCTACCCTGTTCTATAGGGCCGTGATGGGTCATCATCAACTCAATGACAGCTTTTGGGGGCTTTTTTGCTTTGTTTGCATCTTGTTTGGGTACCCTCAAAAGAAAGGATACTAAAAAAGAAGCATTGCCCGAAGATCAGCTAGCTCAAAGAGCTGATTTTTTCCCTATCAGTCTTGTAGGCAAAGGTCAGAGATAATAATGATGATTTTATGGAATGAATCCTAACTGTGACCCATTCTTGATTTACCCATATCATCCAGAAAGGCAGGGCCAGTTAGCACAATGGCTCCCAAGGGGGGATCTGCTGTGTCAGTTCAATCGGAAGCAGAGAGGTGAGCACAGAGGAAGGTTTGGGGGTACTCCAAAGGGATAATCTTGACAGAGTTTTCTAGAAGGTAGCATGGGCTGGTCCCATAAGAATGTCATTGGGAAACTTTCCCCCAGCCACGCTGAGGCTCTAATCTTGCCCCATCATACTTGTTTTTGTTCCTCAAACTCACAAAACATTTCAAAGGAACACGATTTGACATGGTGCCAATTAAAGAGCACCAAAGTTCTAGGGGGAAAAGGGGTGGGAGAGATGGAAACATGGACTTCAAAGGTCCTTGTTGGAGGCTCTATCGAACAACAAGAGCTTCACAGTTTCTATAATAAATATTTCCATGTTACTGTTGCCATGCTTAAAAAAAAAAAAAAAAAAAAAAAGCTTACCCTTACGTATCTGTAAGGACACAGGAAAACACCCAGCTGGATAAAAACCGCCAGCCTGGCATCTCATTTCATCCAACTATATACAGCCCCTAGCCACCCCTACTCATTTCTTGATGTTTCTCATGCGCTAATTCCTGCCTCAATGGCAGCAATTTCAACAGACACAGATGATCTTCAGAACAGCTCTCCCCTCTAACAACCATGACCTTGGCTCCACGTTCATCATTCACTCCCATGCCCTCATCTGTAAATGACCTTTCACTACACAATAAACCATCGCCAAACTCCACGGCCTTAAACAATTAGGAGGCTCCATAGTTCTTCTCCTGGTCTCCTGTGTTCATGCAGGGCAGGCTGGAGGCTGAGTTACACAGAGCCTCACCTCAGTTCATTCTCAATCAACAGCCAGAGTAAGACTGTTCAAATAGATTCTATCACTCCTCTGTTCAAAGTCCCTAAATGGCTGGCACTCCATCTTAAGAGCAAATGTCAAAGTCATGGTATTGATAATGACTTACACAACTTGACTCCACCCCATTGTCACTCTGACTCAATCTACAAGTCCAGACCAACTACATTGGCGTCTTCACCGATCCTTGAATATGCCAGGCACTCTCCTGCCACTTGCGCTTATAGCCTCAGCCTAGAACGTTCTTGCTACAAACAGTTGCAAAGCTCATTCCCTGCCTCCTTCGGACCTTTCCTCGATAAAAAAGTATCTGCAAAGTCCAACCTTCCCTGGAATCTATTACATAAAATGTCAAACCCCAACTAAGCATTTCCTATCTCCATTCCTGGCACCCGGGTGGCACAGTGGTTATACGTTGGGCCGCTAAGTGCAAGATTAGCAGTGCAGTTCGAAACCCCCTCCAGGGTGAGGCTTTCTACTTTGTAAAAAGTTCCAGTCTTGGAAACCTGAAGAGGGAGTTCTACCCTGTCCTATAGGGTTGCTATGGGTTGAAACTGATTCAGTGGCAGTGAGTTTGGTTCGTTTGTTTGTGTTTTCAGTTATCTTGGACATGTTAATAGGAGAGACAGACATATCTATGAATAAGGAGCCCTGGTGGCGTAGTGGTTACACATTTGGGCTGTTAACTGCAAGGTCAGATCAAGGCCAACAGCTACTCCTCGGGAGAAAGACTGGGCTTTCTATTCCCATGAAGCGTTAGCGTCTAGGAAACTGACAGGGAGCACTTCTACCCTGTTCTAGAAGGTGGTTATGAGTCAGAATTGACTTGCTAATAGTGAATATTTTTGAGATTCCCAGTTTAAATATTCTCCTGAACATTTATTACTATGTAACCAACTGAGTATTCGGTCCACACATGCTTATATGTCTGTTTGTGCAGGCTCTGTGTGCAAGGGTACATGACTCTTTCTACAGTTGTAGGTGTCTATTTGTCCCTGAGAAAAGGTGTATGTTTTCAGAGAACGTTCTGGTCATTTTGACACCTGCTCTTCTTCAGTACAGCCAGTAGAGGGGGCTCGGGAATTTTTTTCTCATCTTGAAGAAGGCAAGAACGTGGACTATTAAAAGACACCATTGGCTTTGAAAAATGTGGGTCCTTAAGGTGACAGGAACCATTGAGAGGATGGCACAGGACTGGGCAGTGTTTCCTTCTGTTGTGCGCAGGTCACTATGGGTCAGAACCAACTCTATGGCACCTCACAACAACAAAGGAGAGAGCTTTTTACACTTTTTATACTTGAAGACAAAACGTTGGCAGCCATGCAGACCTCAGACCTTTCCACAGTCACAGCCATTTCTGTATGAGTGCAGGCACCCAGTTCCAAGAACGTGCCAAAGCACCAAATGACCCCTTCCGCGTCTCCTATGAGACCCGGCATGACCCATTCACGGTCTTGTGGCTTCCCAAGGCTCCCTCTTCAACTCCTCCTTGACCCATCAGGTATCCCAGTTTCCCTTTTCTTCTTCCCTAGTCAGCAGGTTTCCTTTGGATGACTGTTTAAACACAATTCCACTAACACCTACAGAGTCTCTGTAAGGCCAAAAGGCAAGAGCCACTGTTTTCCATTCCTCCTGTATCAGGTGAAGGCTCAAGGCTGAGAGGAGAGTGCCTTGCCTAAGATCCTACAGGCCATAAGTATAAGCAGAAATCCAACCTGTATCTGTGACGTCAAAATCTTCTCTCCCAGAGTGGAGCCCTCATATGTTGCTGGTGGGTCTGTAAATATGGCCAACCACTGCAGAAAGCAATATAGCATTACCTCAAACAACTGGGAAGAGAAATGACATGTAACCCAGCAATTCCTCTGCTGGGTATATATCTTATAGAGGTTAATAGTCATAGCCTGAACAGACATATGCTCATCGCAGCACTGTTCATAGTAGCAAGAATTTGGAAACATCCCAAATGCCCATCAGTAGAAGAAGGGATAAAGAAACTCTTCTACAGACACACAACTGGAATATTACCCATTGCTAAAAAAAAATGATGAAACCATGAAGCATCTTATGGCATGAATTGAACTGGAGAACATTATACTAAGTGCAATTAAGCAATCAAAAAAGGACAAATGTTGCATGAGACCACATTTATATGAGGGGGTACCACACACACAGAAAAACAAAAACAGAATTGTGCTGGGCAGAGGGAGCTTTTTTAGTATGCATTTTTCCCATACTATGGGCATGGAACAACTCGCTCTGAGTTAATGCACCCAGTGGTGTCACCTGTGAAGGTTCTCTCTGGTCACAGTGAATTTTTTCATAAAAGTATTTTTGCTCCAATCTCGTTTTTTTGTGAAGGCTGATTTCAGAAAACAGCATGCAGCTGTGAAATTTTGTTACCTGCTTGGGAGAAATGGCACAGAAACTGTCATGATGTTGAACACAGCTTACAAGGACACTGCTATGGGAAAAAGTCAAGTGCATGAGTGGTTTTCTTGTTTCAAACAAGGTGAAATGTCAATTGATGACAAACCTGGTTCTGGACGTCTGTCAACATCCTAAACGGATGAAAATGTCAACTCGTACTGCATTTGAAGTTCATTCCACCAGGTCAGACTGTTAATCAAACTTTCTATTTAGAGCAGCAGTTCTCAACCTGTGGGTCGTGACCCCTTTGGGGGGGTCGAATGACCCTTTCACAGGGGTTGCCGAATTCATAACAGTAACAAAATTACAGGTATGAATAGCAATAAAAATAATTTTATGGTTAGGGGGGGTCACCACAACATGAGGAACTGCCTTAAAGGGTGGCAGCATTAGGAAGGTTGAGAACCACTGATTTAGAAGTTCTGAAAAGATAGCATAACAGTGCACCTGCTCAAACAGCCATCTCAGTGTGCCAGTTTTGTGTACAAAAATAGAATTCCTCCATTGCCCTATGCACCTGACTCACCTGTGACTTCTTTTTTCCGCGAATGCAGAGGGACATGAAAGGACAGTGACTTGATGATGTAGAAGAGGTGAAGAAAAAAAAGGGGGGAAGTGCTGTCAGCCATCCAAATAGATGAGTTTGAAAAATGTTTCCAAGAATGGAATCACAGATTTGACAAATGTATTAAGTGTAATGGAGACTACTTAGAAAAAAAATTTAAATACATAGCTTTGAAAAAATCCAGGTTTAGGGGACACTCCCTTGTATATTAAAAAAAATTACAAAGACTTTCAGCCCAATGTTAACAAACTGTGAAGGTTACCAAAGGGAAGAAGGCATGTGAGGAAAGATGAAACAAAAGGCCAGAGCAGGGGTTGGTAATGCCTGGCCATGGGCCATATAAGGCTCTCAGAATTATCGATACCAGCTAACAGCACATGCCTCCCCAAAGAGAAGCCGTTCCAGTGATCGCATTAGGGCTGAGTCCATTAAATGTTTGATCAAACATGGCAGGCTAATTTTTAAGTTGATAGTTTTGTATGACCTGCAAATGATGTTATAAATATCCAAATGGCCCTTGGCAGGAAAAAAATAGGTGCCCTACCCCTGAGCTAGTGAGGGTTGACAGGCATTAACGTGGGTGAAGGGGAAAGTAGTAATCTAGAAGTGGGGAAAGAAAAATCAAAATAGGGGGTGTAGAGTAAGCAGTTGGGGGAGTTGATATAGGAAGTTCAGACTGTTAAGTACAAAACTGATTATCTGAAATGTAAACCCCCCTCCTAATACAAAATTTAACTATATATATATATATATATATAGTTTGTGAAACACAAACTACAAAAATGGATTCAAGAAGCCAACAAATCTGAATAGAGCTAAACGAAAAGATTGAATGAGTAGTCTAAAAACGACTAACAAAGTAAAATCTGGAACAGGATGGCTTCTCTGGCAGACTCTACCAAATTAATATATATATACCTCTCCCTTCCACTACACCATATGCTTGGGGTGGAGTTGCAACTGAACCTGTGAACCTGCCTGGGTAGTAGCCAACTTCTTACCCTGAGGTGACTAATCCCTACCTCAAAATTTCTCTGACCTGAAAGTGCACCAAAATCACCTGAGGGTGTTGTTTAAGGAAAAGAAACACACACACACACACACACACACATATCACAGGGCATCTCAGTCTGCAGGAGATCCACAAGTCTGTCTGCCTTTGTGATGACCCCGTAAGACTGACGCAGGTGGTCCCCTCAGTCACACTAGAGGTAAAGTCGGCCTGTAAAAGGTCCACTCAGAACCACTCAAGCACCACAGGTTCTTGCCATCCGACTCAGCAAGGCTTGAGAATAGTTCTAAATTATCATGGTGATCACTTATGCTGGGCCGACATCCTGAACACTTTACATTTAGGCCTATGATTTTGAGTTCATTTTGTGGACAGTATACATTGTCTATCTACGGAGAGAGAGAGAAATATAATTGTTGGAACACCAATTGTTGAAAAGACTACCTTTTCTTCATTCACGTGTCTGTGCTCTTTAATGAGTTTAATTGGGGACTCTATCCCATTTCATTGATCTACTTGTGTATTCTTTCACCAGTATCACACTGTCTTTATAAAAAGTCTTGGAAGTCGGGTACTGTGACTCCTCCAACGTTGCATTGGTTAGTCTGGGTCCTTTGCTTTTCCATTTTACTCTTAGAATGAGCTTGTCAATATCTACAAATAGCTTGCTAGGATTTTCATTGGGATTGCATTGGATCTATAAATCAAGTTAAGCAGAATTGGCATCAAAGTACTCGTCTAACTGATACTTCCAACACATAAGCACAGAGTACCTGGCATTGAGTTAGATCATCTATGATTTCTCTCATAAGAATGTTATAAATTTTACTAAAGATATAAATATTATACTGACTTTAGAACTAAGTATTTCTTTGGGGGGTACTATTGTAAATGGTATTTTGTATTTCTAAATTCGAACATTCATTATTGCTATATAGGAGAGCAACTGGCATTTTTTTTTATTAACCTTATGGCCTTCAGGAATGAAAAAGATGGTAAGAAAATACTATAGACAACTGTATGCCAACATATTAGATATCTTAAATAAAATATCCACATCCTGTGAAACACAAACTACAAAAATGGATTCAAGAAGCCAACAAATCTGAATAGAGCTAAACGAAAAGATTGAATGAGTAGTCTAAAAACGACTAACAAAGTAAAGTCTGGAACAGGATGGCTTCTCTGGCAAACTCTACCAAATTAATATCAATTCTTCACCAACTCTCTGAAAACAATAGAAAAGGAGGAAATACTCCCCAACTCATCCCATGAGACCAGTGTTGCCTTGATATCACACAACACAAAGCCAACACAAGTAGGGAACCAGTGGAGAGGTCTGGGGGGCTGACCCAAACCCAACTACGTGGACGGCTGCCCCTCCCCCCAGAAGAATTTATTTCAGAGGACAGCACTGCAGCTGCAGCTCAGGGAGAGGGACATGTCTGATCAGAGCACACAGGAGCAAATGAAGGGGGAGGAAGAGAGAGTGGAGTACACCCTGGTCCACCAG
>NW_022103917.1:4993252-4999725 GCF_000313985.2 Echinops telfairi
ATCCCTTCAGGACCAGTGGTGAGAGTGGTGATACTGGGAGGGTGGAGGGAGGGTGGTGTAGAGAGGGGGAACTGATTACAGGGATCTACATATAACATCCTCCCTGGGGGATGGACAACAGAAAAGTGGGTGAAGGGAGACTTTGGAAAGTGTAACACATGACAAAATAATAATTTAAAATTTATCAAGGTTTATGAGGGAGGGGGTAGCGGGAAGGAAGGGGGAAAAATGAGGAGCTGATGCCAGGGGCTTATGTGGAGAGCAAATGTTTGGAGAATGATGAGGGCAATGAATGTACAAATGTGCTTTACACAATTGATGTATGTATGGATTGTGATAAGTGTTGTATGAGCCCCCAATAAAATGATTTTTAAAAAAAAAGAAAGATGTCCCTTTGAGAATTAAGGTGCATCTGACCCAAGCCACATATTTTCAATCCCCTCATATGCATGTGAAAGAGGGACAATGAATAAGGAAAACTGCAGAAGAACGGATGCATTTGAACCATGGTGTTGGTGAAGAGATGAATATACTATGGATTGCCCGGGGGAACAAGCAAAGCTGTCTTGAGAGAAGTACAGCCAGAATACTCCTAAAAAGAAAGGGTGACAAGACTCTTATCGCATGTGCTTTCAATGTGTTATCAGGAGGTACCAGTCCCTGGAGAAGGATATCATGCTTGCTGAAGTAGAGGGTGAGTGAAAAATAGGAAAACCTTTCATGAGATGGATTGACCCAGTGGCTACCACAATGGGATTAAACATAACAATTGTGAGGATGGCGCAGGATCAGGCATTGTTTTATTCTGGTGTGCAGAGTCTCCCTGAGTTAGAACCAGTTCAGTGACACCTACCAGCCTAAGTGTAAAACACTAGATTTCAAAGATTTGGGTCTGGGGGGAGGGGAGTTTTCTGCATTTCATAAATATTTTTTATAATTGATCATGCATTGCAATGATATAGTGATATTTTTAAAAAATGAAAACAGACAAAACACCTCGCTGCTATCAGTTCTGACCTATAGTGACCCTATAGGACAGCGTACAACTCTGTGGGTTTCCAAAACCTTCCTGTGGGTTTCCAAAATGGTAGCTTTTTATGGGAGTAGAAAGCCTCATCTTTGTCCCAAAGAGCAGCTTGTGATTTTGAACCACTGACCTTGCAGTTAGCAGCCCAATGTGCAACCCACTACGCCACTATATATTAAACTATAGTATTAAAACTTTAAAAAAATGAAGCCAACACAAGAAAACTGAACTGTAGAGCAATATCGTGTTTGTATATATCTGCAAAAGTTCCTCAGCAAAATATTAACAAATGTAATCCAGTAGCAGATTAAAAAGGTTATGCACCATTTAAAAATAGGGTGTATCCCAGAAATGCAAGGTTTGTGTAACCCCCCCAAAAAAACCAATTAATGTAATAGAGCATTTAAATAAAATAAATGATGCTCCCTAACCACATGAGAACTAAAAAGATGCAAAGAAAGTATTTGACAAAATCCAACAACCTATGCTTATAAAAGCTTCCAATGCAGAAGGAACATAAGATAACTTCCTCAAACACCCTCAGTGAAAAAGCATATTCAGTGGGGAAAGACCGAATATTTCTCCAAACATTAGAATCAAGACAAGGATGCCTGCTATCATCGCTTTCATTCAACAGGTGTTGAAGGATCGAGCCAGGGCGATTAGAACAGATACAGAAATAAAATTCATCCCGATTTTAAAAGAAGTAAAAATGTTTCTACTTGCATGTCTTTTATGTAGAAAACACAGGGTATTCACTAGAAAGATATTAAACTAAAATGAAAAAACAAAATAAAACTACTTAACCAAGGCCTCAGGATACAAGAATATACAAAAATAAAAGCAACTGTGTTCTATGCCATAGCAATGAATAACCAGAAATGAAATGAAGAGAAAATAAACTCACAGCCATTAAGTCGATGCCAACTCATAATTACCCTATAGGACAGGGTCGAACTGTCCCTGTGGGTTTCCTATGCTCTTTTTATAGGAGTAGCAAGTCCAGTTTGTCTCTCACAGAGCGGCTGAGCGCTGGTGGTTTCACACTGAGGACCTTGCCGATCACAACCCAACTCCCAACCACTACTGCAACAGAGCCCTCTAATTAAGAGAAGGTCAGTGCCCAATAGCATAAAAAAGAATAAAATAGTTTGGAATAATTCGAATAATACTCTGAAATCATAAAAACTCCCTTTGAAAATATACCGTTTTGCTTTTTAAACTTGTTCTTGTGAATGGAGTGAAGGTTCACAGAGCAAATCCGTATTCCATCCAACAATTCCTATGCATCTTGCTTCGAGTCATTACTTGCGTCCCCAACCATGTAACATTGCATAGCCACCTCCCCTGTTTCCTGTTTCCACTCCCCCTTCTCTCTTAACCCTTCTGAACGTTGTTCTTGGGTAAATGCTGCCTTTTGCTCTCATATGATCGTTCTCCAGAAAGAGGACCTCTCTAGTGTTATTGTTTTCATTATTGTTCATCCGGTCTATTGTTCGGCTGACAGTGAACCACAGGGGTGAATTTGGTTTCAGACCTGAAGGGTGGTTCCTTAAGTCTTAGTGATTCCACCAGTCTCTAACAAACCAGTAAGCCAGGTCTCTCTCTCTTTCTCTTTTTTTCAGAGCTGATTTTGAGTTTTGCTCTATATTTTCTCCCACTCTATCCAGAACTTTCAAATGTGATCCCTTTCAGCACAGTAGATAGTGGTAGCCAGGCCCCACCTTGTTCTTCTGGTTTCAGGGTGACTGATGTTTACATGGTCCGTTGGGGAAATAAATTATAAAAGACCTAAATAAGTGGAAAGCTGTTCCATGTTCACGGATTAGAAGACTGAATATTGTTAAAACTCCAAATCAAAATCATAGCCAGTTTTTTTTACCAAAATGGATAATATTCACTGTCATTGAGTCAATTCCAATTCATGGAGATCGTATAGGACAGGACAAAATTGCCCCCTGTGGATTTCTTGCCCCCTGTGGATTTCTGCAACGGTAACTCTGTATGGGAGCAAAAAGCCTCCTCTTTATCCTACAGAGCAGCTGGTGAACTTGAACTGCTGTCCTTGTGGTTAGCACCCCAATGTGTAACCCCCTATGCCACCAAGGTGCCTCTAAAAATGGAAAATATAATGAGCAATACCATCCTAAAATACATCTGGAAATGAAAAGTACCCAGAGTAGCCAAAACAATCTTGCAAAGAAAGAACCAATCCTGGTTTCAAAACGAATTGCAAAGGGACAATAAGGAAACTAGTGAGGTACTGGCATAAGGTTACACACAGAAATGAATTATGAGTTAAAAAAACTAAGCTCGTGCATCTATGATAATTTTTTTCCTCCTAGATAGTTATTTTTTAAAGGTATTTTATTGTGAATTAGGTGGTTTTCAAAGAAGATCATCAGTTTTACAGTCACCAACTCATCAAAGCTCCCATTGTCTTGGCCCGTTTTCATTATTTCCCCCTCATCTCCCTCTTGTTGGCTATTGTCTTCCCCTTCACCTGTAAATGTCTGTCTATCCTCCAGCCCATGGACTATTTCATAGGGTTGAATATAATCGTATTATAGTCACGCCCATTTCACAGATGAGGAAAGTGAGGCACAGTGACATAAAATAGTTTACTGGCTACCTGCAGGACTACAAAAGTGGCAGAGGTAAGATTTGAAATAACATCTTTCTGAATCCAACGCTAATATTTTCAGACATCCACCGGGCACTAAACAAACACTGATTATACACCTAATACATGTTAATCACCAGGTACAGAGTCATGAATAAGATACAGCAAACTCTGCCTTACAAGAGCTCACAGTGTCCTAGGAACAATGCAGGTGCCAACAAAACAGAGCCCGTGGAGATTGTGAAAGAGGGGTAATTACAGAAGGTCAATGCTCAGAGAAGGGATGAATGCCTATGACGTAGGTCCCCTGAAAAGGGCCTGGCCAGATAGGAGGAAAGAGGAAGCATTTCGTTAGAGAAGGGATTCAGAAAAAAGACTAGGAGAGTCACGTGACCTGATGGACATCTGACCCTAGTCAAGGAGAAAAGGTTGGCTGGAAGTCTCCTAGACCGCTGTGAAATTTAAGGGAGGTGTGGTAAAGCCATTGCCAGGTACTCCTGAAGCCAAAATTGCCATTGAAGAAGACCAGGATCTCCCAGGAACATGTCTGTCTTAGCAACCATGGGAGGTATCTATGGGAAAGCATGCACTTGACTCTCACGTGGAGATAGATTTCACAGCACAGCAGCTGGACCTCAGGTTCATTATACTCCCTACTATTGGAAGCCTTCAAGGGGTAGTGGTCACTACCGAAGGGTTAAATATCAGGGAAGGTTTTGTGGTCTAGGTGAGTTCTGAACTGCGCTCTAAGATTATAAAACCTCTGGTGGGTACAGGCAGTCCACAGAGGGAAATCAAGCACTGCATAGAAAATTAAAATCAGTGATAATGATACTTACAAAGCCTTACACTAGGTAGGAGACTTCGGCTTTCAACAGTGTTCTTCTAGTTCTGTGCCCAGTCTTTTGTTCTTATCACCTGTTGTTGTTAGCTGCCATGGAGTGAGCCCCTAACATATTGATCCCATGTACAACGGAATGAAATGCTGCCCAATCCTGTGATAGTCCCATGAGTAGTTGTAAACTGCTGTAATCTTCAAAGGTTTTTATGGGATGATTTTTCAGAATTAGATTGCCAGGCCTTTCTTCCTACTCATCTTAGTCTGTGAATGCCACTGGAAGTCTTTCAAGCATCATAGCAAATCACAACCCTCCAGTAAATTGCTGCTGCCCCCTTCTAATCTATACTTAATAATTATGTTACAAAATAAAATATAATTAGACTGTTGTTGGATGTCTCATTGCTCAGTATAATTCAGCTCTTCATTTAACACTTGGGAAACTTTGTGCATTAATATTCAGCCATTCCAGGAAGAATACTTCTAAAAGATGTGTGAGTTCATTTACATGTGTATCTGTTCTTTTCTTCTTGTGAGTTGAACTGTTCTTCCGCTTGATGATTAGAATGAATTGGATATTTTGAAGTCATCCATCACATTTGGAAATGATCTCTTAATTGACGAGGATGTTTAACAGTTAATTGAACATTGCTACTGTGAACTTCCATTTTTCTTAAGTACAGAAATAGCACAGCAGGGCTGTGGACAAAGAAAAGTGTAGCATACCAACATCATTCTATGCCTGCCTGGTTTTCTGCAATGCCCCTGCTTCCTGGTAAACTGCTAAGTACACAGTAGGTCACCTGATAAATATTTTTTAATGTCTGATTTTCATGTTTTATGAATGTTAGCAATTTTCAATATACAGAATTAATTGTATCTTTGTTATGTAAGGCTACTGGAAAGTCTAAACTGGCATTTTATTAAGCCATAGGTTCCCAAACAAATTTGGCCTATCTCACTTTTTAGATAAAAAAAATTACTCAGCAACACCCCCCCCCCACCAGGCCCCAGCAATTTGACACTTTTGTATTGTAGGCTATAATCCAGGATAACTGTAAGAATCTGGTTCTGCAGCCCCCTTGCCCTGGTGCTGCGGTGTTATGGGTTGGACTGCTAACTGCAAGGTCAGCAGTTCAAAACCACCCCCTGCTCTGAGAGAGAAAGATGAGGCTTTCTATTCCCATGAAGCAATACAGACTTAGAAATTCACAAGGGGAGTTCTCCCCTGCCCTACTGGGTTGGTATGAGCCAGAATCAACTGGATGACAGAGAGTTAGGTTGTTGTTCTGTTTGATAAGCAGCCCTACTGGTGTAGTGGTTACACATTGGGCTGTAATCCATATGGTCAGCAGTTTGAAACTGCCAGCAGCTCCACATGAGAAAGAACAGGTTTTCTACTCCCTTAAACCTTTACAGTCTTGGAAATCCACAAGGGGTCGTATTGAGTCAGCATTGACTCCATGGCCACGAGTTTGGATTGGGTTTTGGTTTGTTTTGATTGTTCCAGTGTCCCACCCCAAATGGGCAGTATCACCCACTTTAGAGAACATGGGGCAAAACTTTGAAAATCCAAAGACTATCCATTCATCTATGTAGAGTGGCGTCTAAGTCCTATCCAAATGCATCATCAGATGTTCCTATTACAATTTCCTTCATCTCCCCTTGTTCTTCTTGCAGACCAGCACCTAATGGCTATCTAAAAATTAGAAAGAGGTAAATAACCCAACCATAAACTTTAAAACACAGGTACCTTCTGTAACCCAGAAGAGAGAACAATATCTTCTCCATGTGTAACTCTCTTTTTTTAACATTTTATTAGGGGCTCATACAACTGTTATCGCAATCCATATACACATCAATTGTGTAAAGCGCATTTGTACATCATTTCTCAAAACATTTTCTCTCCACTTAAACCCCCGACATTAGGTCCTCATTTTTCCCCTCCCTCCCCGCTCCCCACTCCCTCATGAGCCCTTGATAGT
>NW_022103917.1:5001336-5027910 GCF_000313985.2 Echinops telfairi
CCTGCTGTTCCGCTGCACTCCCCCAATGCTTTGCCTCAGTGTGGCGGGGTCAGATCATGTTCCATGTGCAACTCTTAAAACATAAATTGTAAAAACAAATAAATTGTGATGACTTATATCCTTTCTTAGGAAGTACAACCTTCATTTTTTTTTTAAATTTTAACTTAAAAAATTTTTTTCAACCTTCATCCTTAGTGTTCCCAGAATTTTCATGTAAGTGTGCTAATGAAATTATTTGTTGAGAGTTGCTAGCATGAGCATTAAATTTATTATCTGTAACCAAATTATAATTTCTCTCCAAAACATTGCTATTGAAACCAGAGTTTCAAACCGGCTCATTCCACTTTAGAGAGAACCCTGATTAAAAGTGCCATTTTAACAGATGGTTTCCTGAACTCAACAACAACAAAAAAATTAGGTCTCCCGATGATTAAGTAAGATAAGCTCCTAGATTCCAGGTGAGGAGGTATGGCAGAAGCCTGGCCCCAGATTTCTTAGTGCATCAGCCCCATTACTCAATCAGAGAAATCTCAACTTATCATCCTTTTGCCCAAGAAGGCCAGCTTTTTCTCTTAACTACATGGTAGTGAGCATCTACTGTTTGTTTTAAATCTGTCCTGCCTTCTGTGATCAGCAGCCCCTAGCCCTTCTTCAGCAATCCTCATCTTCTCCCTTCTCCTCGGAATATAAACATGTAGTTCCCATGGAAACCACCACTCTTTCACAAGGCCACATGGTTGTGGACTTGAGGCTAGCTAGCCCAAACAATGTCCATCATGTGAGGTTTCTTTAAAATGGAGCTGAGTAACAAATTAGGCACTCCCTGAAGGTCCTACTGTAAGATGTAAGAATCCAACACGCTCTCTATTGTGTCTTCCTAACACAGCCAGTAGACTTCCCTGAAAAGGGAGCACTTTGTTGGCAAATGCAACCCAGGGACGTTGAGCCTATAAGGAAAGCAAATATAACAAGGGTTTCAGGGAGAGAGGGGATATAGGTGAGTGGGGATATAAAAGGGAGATTATGTCCAGGTGTCCAGGAAGGAAAAGTATGTTTATAGACTGATTATGGAATCAATTGCACAATTCTGTTTGAAATGACAAACAGATATGGAATGATATGACATATGTATTAACTCCCAAATTGCAGAAAATTAAAATAAAAAAAGAGAGCATAGAACCAGGAATGAGTTTTGGGCTCGCACTAAATCCTAGCTCCAAAGTAAGAACAATTAATTCTTACATCATGACCCTGCTCGATACCCACCCCCAGGAATGGGACACAGAAGATACCAGTGCTTTCGCAAAATGTGGGGAAGAATATAGATGGTGCCCGGCTATCAGATAAAATAGTGTCTGGGGTCTTACAGGCTTGTCTCCAAACAAGCAGAAATCTAAGTGAGTTGTCAACTAAGTCGACATGGAAGAAGCACACCATCATCAGTCACAAAAGGACTGGAATCGATATAATCCAAAGTCAAAGGAGGGGTCAGTATCAGACCTAAATTGTGAGAATCTGGTGTGTAGAAGGCAATGGATGACAGTGGGAGCCCAAGATTTATCTGAGGACTACATAGGAAATAAGCCACCGGAAGACTCCCCCTATCTAAAATTGAGGGATGGGAGGAAAGTGGTCACTAAACAGAGTGCTTGGGAGAGAGGAGTGTGGAAGATCAAAGGCATAAATATGACCTGAACAGTTAAAACTTTGTCAGTAGATCCCTCCTATGACACAGGCTCAACCTGATATGGTTTCCAAAATTTTCTGTATTTTTGGTTTGTATTACTTTGTTTGGTTTCTGTTCATTCATAGTAGAGTGTATCTCAGAGGTGTTATGTTAATGGAGTCACCCTCTTGAAGTTGTGTTATATGCTTTTCTGTTTTTCAGTAACTGAAACCCAGGATTGATGAACCTATAGAGACAGCAAGTAGAATAAGGGGTTAGGGGGGAGGGGGCACAGTGGTGGTGGTGGTGGGGTAAAAGGGAGACGATGTCAAAAAGTCCATGTAGAAAAAAGAATGGTTGGAAACTGTGGTAGCAATTGTATAATTCTACTTGATGTGATTGAAATATGGAATGATATATATTAAATTCCAACTTTTAAAAAAATGGACCACTTTATTTTTCTATCTTGGTTGTTTTCCCTTTCCCAAGATTTTACAGAACTAAATAATTAAAAGCATGGACTTTGGTGCTGGACAGACTTAGGTTTCCATTCTAGTTCTTCTATTTTTTGGCTATTAATTCCTGGGTAAATTAATTAACCAATAAGAGCTCCAGTATCTCATCTCTACACCGTTAATAACAATGTCTGCTTCCAAGTGTTGTTGTGTAGATTCCTGAAGTTAGTGCGCAGAAAGCGCTTGACATAGTACCTGTAGACAGGTGTGTTAGATTGGCAAGTGAAAAAAGAGTGGCTGTTCATCCAGGTGTACAGGAAGAAATAAAATACTAGCTGTTCACCTTTAAGCAATGTGGACAGCCTCAAGATATATATCTATCCCGCTAGCAGGAGAACTCCATGGAGCACAAAGTAGGTCAAGGGGTACTTTCTACTAGGTTCTTAAGGTACACAGTGTACTAGATGTACACAAGAGAGAAACACTCACATTTGTCCTGGGACTCCTGAGGCCAAAATTACTGAGCAATCTAGACCATATTGATGAAGAGGAGCAGGAAAAAAAAAAGTTCATAGGGCTCATTGATGAGGGAAAGTTCTTTTAAAAGAATGCTAGCTAATAATAATCAAAAGGAAAAAATAGAAATGGAAAACTGCCATATCCCAGCCCCTAATAAAATAACTGATTCAAGCCAAAAATCATCAATGGATTTATAAACCATGGAGTGAAAGGTTAATGGGAAACTAGATAGCCCAATGGTGCCTAAGTATCACCCTCACTGATTACATGCTAATCACAAAAGGGAAAAATATTACAGTGGAGGAATTCCCGTCACCATCCAAAGACATTTTAATTTCTCCCTCACTCAGTGTTGGATTTATGTGCCCCCTGATCTGTACAGGGCCACTTATGTGAGAAGGATTCTTGAAAAAAGGAGTAACTAAAATGTAATCAAACTTTTAGATCTAATATCAACTTTTGTTTTGAAATACAGGGAAGAAAGGAACAGGTATAACAACACTATGGGGAAACCAGGAGAAAAAAAATAAAGGATGGGATAACTGGAATATAGAGGAGAAAACAAGTTAGGGAGAGCAGTAGGGCTTTTCTTTTCTTTTCTTTTTATACATCATTTTATTGGGGGCTCTTAAAACTCTTATCACAACCCATACAGACATCCATTGTGTCAAGGACATTTGTATATATGGTGCCATCATCATTCTCAAACCATTTTCTTTCTACTTCAGCCCTTGGTATCAGCTCCTCATTTTCCCCCTTCCCCACCCTCCCTCCCTCATGAACCCTTGATAACTTATCTTTTTTTTTCCCCATTGCTTACCAACCTCTCTGTCTCACTTTACCCACTTTTTCTGTTGTTTGTCCCCCTGTGATGGGTTCCCCTTTTCTCCCCCCACCTTCCCCTTCCCCTCCTAGTATCCCTGCTCTCATTATTTGTCCTGAGGGGTTTATCTGTCCTGGATTCCCTGTGTTGCAAGGTCTTATCTGCACCAGCTTATCTGTACTTGCTCTGGTCTAGCTGGATTTGTAAGGTAGAATTGGGGTCATGATAGTCGTCAGGGGCGGGGGATGGGGGGGTAGGAGGAAACATTTAAAAAACTAGAGGAAAGTTGTATGTTTCATCGGCTCTGTACTGCACCCTAACCTAACCAGAGACTGGCTCGGCTCGTCCTTGTGACCCTTTTGTGAGAGGATGTCCAATTGTCTACAGATGGGCTCTGAGTCTCCACTCCCCACCCCCCTTCAATCACATTCATATGATTTTTCGTTCTGGTCTTTGATGACTAATACCTGATTCCATCGACACCTCATGATCACACAGGCTGGTGTGCTTCCTCCATGTGGGTTTTGTTGCTTCTCAGCTAAATGGCTGTTTGTTTATCTTCAAGCCTTTAAGATCCCCAGATGCTATATTTTTTGATAGCCTGGTGTGATAGTTACATAATCTGTTGTCAATTTGAGACTCATGAGTGAAGGGGTGGAGTGTAGCCTATCAATCAGGACACAGCTTGATGACCTCATTTGGAGGCACTAAGGAGAAAAATAGCTCATTGGACACATCCCTGTGGTGAAGACACATGGAGAGAGGCTTATGGAGCCAGAACTTTGGAGCCAGAGGAGCCACGTGGAGACCCCTGCCAGCATGAGATTCTTACCCTGCTACTGGATCGACAAGACCTTACACCCACTGGCCTGTGATCTTCCTGTCAACTGGTATTCTGTCACTCTCTAGAGCCTAGTGTTTGCTAATGCTTCAGTATAGTTTGAACTTCTTCCTCCAATGCCATCTGTTCTTGATCATGTGCTACCTCTTGAATTGGATGAATGTTTTCTTTGGTACAATGACTCTGTGCATTCCTTCCATCTTCTTTTGATGCTTCCTGTGGCTTGAGAACAGGAACTCTGGTAGTGTAGTGGCACCACACTGGGTTGCAATCCGCATGGTCAGCAATTCAAAACCACTAACAGCTCTGCTGGAGAAAGACTGGGCTTTCTGATCTCTTAAAGAGTTACAGCCTCAGAGACCCACAGGGGCCACTGCAGGTCAGCATGGACTCGATAGCAGTGAGTTTTAGTGAGTGGGGGCTTGAGAAGATAAAATATTAGAATGAAATGTGTACAGCTCTAGAGTTAGAAAACCAAAGGTGAAGAACTGCTTAATTCTCAAGTTGGAAAAAACCTAAGAAGTTATTAAAGTTTCAAGTTGCAATATTGAATGATTCTATGGAAAAACTATTAAACAATGCAGGAAACACCAACAGAAGATGGAAAATCCTGGATAAAATGGGAGGAAATGTGTAAAAAACCTCAGAATCCTAAAAAAGACCAGGTGAACAGGTCAGAAAGAGACAGATGGAATCACTGAGACGCCTTTAGTCACCCTTCAGATCTGGAACTGAAGCCACTCCTTTGATAAAATAATCAACCATTTAAGATAAAAAAGGAAGGAATTATCCAGAAGCCTTAGGAAAGTAGGAGGAATGAAAACTGGAAACAGGCATGAAGTGGGATAAGCAATAGAACACTGAGGTAATGGGTATGGGTCAATTTTAACAAAATGTTGTTGGATGTAAAACTGGTGATCTGCTCTGAATATTTTCACTTAATTCACAATAAAAAGATTTAAAGAAAGATGGAAAGAATTTCAAACATAGAGTCAATATAACAATATCCTTACAGTTATTACACCTGGATACTGGTATATGAGTATTTTCTGTACTATTCACTGCTCTGTATACTGAAATTTTTCAAATAATGTTTTGAAAAAGACTTTATCAAAAACAAAAATGCTAAAGGAATTCATTATCAGCAGAACTGTAGTACAGGAAATATTAAAGTAAATCCTTCAGGAAGAAAGAAATTGATACCAATGACATGTCTAGATAAAGGAATAAAAAACAAGCCTGAAATGAGTAAATCTAGATTCTTAAATTTATTTTAACTCACTGTAAAAGATCATAAGCCATTGTACTGAACATTTTAGACTGAGAAATTAGGCAAAAACAAAAACAAAAAAAGTACCTAAATAAAAAAGAAAGAAGTAAAACTATCTCTAATCACAGATAACAAGAAAGGTGCTCAAAAGGACAAATACAACATGAGTCCGCTGAGGTAAGCGTTTAAAAAAAAATGCAAAAGGGGCATAGGGAGAAAGCTCCCGTATACAAACATTCTTGGGGTGAGGACCAGGTAGTATGGCAGGGACCAAATCAAATGCAGGGATGCACATGGTAGACAACTGGGGAGGAGGCAGGGAAAGGGGAAAAAAATATGAAAATAAGGAAGAAATGGATAGTGGGGGCACAGCTCACTAACCCACCCAAGGGGAGGGTATTGTTTATATCTCCACAGGGAAAGAGGGACCAGACTTCAACCCAGTGCCCCAAGGTGTGAATGCAACATGTCGGTGTGGAGTAGGGAACCAGTGGAGAGGTCTGGGGGGCTGGCTCCAGTACCAAATACTAAGTGGATGCCTGCCCCTCCCCCGAGAAGAATTTATTTCAGAGGACGGCACTGAATCTGCACCTCAGGAGAGGGACATATCTGATCGGAGCACACAGGAGCAGATGAAGGGGGAGGAGGAGAGACTGGAGCACATCCTGGCCCACGAGGCCTTGAGGACGATGACCCCAATGAGAGCAGCCAGTCCACAGAGAGGACCACATGGCCAGCCTCACTGTGAGACATGACGCCCCTCACTGACCCATGACCCTGCGGGGGACAGCACCAGAGACACAGTGTGGGAATTGTGCCCGATCTGATCCCGCCACACCCAGGCAAAGCACTGGGGGAGTGCAGCGGAACAGCAAGGGAATGGAGCGGCCAGGTCCCTAGGGAATGCTGAAGGCGGATTTTGGGGCCAGGGCATGGTGCCCCAAAAGACTGGACTGGAAAACACTCCTAAAGGCCAACAAACGATCCTTGAACTGACAAAAAAAAAGAAAAGAAAAAATGAAAGATGCTAATGAAAAAAGTTCGGTGATGTGGCGGGTTATAGTATCAATAAGCAAAAATCTGTTGTATTTCTATAAGCCAACAATGAACAGTCCAAAAAGAAAACAAAACTTCCACTTATTATAGTATCTAAAAAGATAAATACCTAGGGGAAAAGTAGTGTTTAAAAATAATAACGGGAGAGTATCATGGTGGCATCCAGATAGAATCACTCGCCCACTGCTCCCATTGTTAGATCAGAAAATTAAGAGGTTCCTGTGAATGCAAATCTGCCTGCACATGAATGGCCTGCCAACTGCCACCCTCACAGCTCGCAACAAACATGGTGCTACTGCTACCAATCACAGCCTGTGACTGGTTCCTTGAGTAGCTTCCTCACCCGTTACGGACCGTGAGTGACAGCCCTCACTGCATGTGATCGGCCTGCCCAGCACTACCCTTGCTTCCCATGATCACCCCACCCACCCTAATTGAGAGAACCACCACATCTCCCTCAAAATTGATAGTCAACCCCAGTGAGATAGAGACGCAGCCCAAACCCACAACACAGCTGGCTCGAGGTAGTCCTTCAAATCATTCCTACAAGCAGCTGAGAAAGATAACACAGGGCTCCTGGACTCCCAGAAAAATGGCGTGGAGCTCCACTAATGCCAAAGAGACAACGAGCTACAGCAGCAGCCACTGCAAGAAAGCAAGAGAAATAAAATGCAATATCTGAGGAGGACCTTAATCTAGCAATGCACATAAACGAATCAGACTTTGACCCACCACAGAAAGAAATCTTCAGTGTGCTGCTTAGAGTTACACAGGATATGAAGGAATCTAATGAAAGGGGATGAAAAAATAGAGAGGATAGAATTCACTTCCCCAAACAGAAATACAAGAGTTAAGGGAAAACGCAGCAGAAGCAATGCAAACGGTAAAAGACCTTACCAACAGCTGGAAGAGGTGGAGAATCATATCAGCGACCTCAAAGATAGCCAAGCAAAATTCAGCAAACATGAAAGACAAATAAAATAATCAATGAATCTGAAAAAAAACTTAGAAAAGTGAGTGATGCTATGAAGCAAAATGATACTCAAATAATTGGGATTTGAGAGCAAGACATAATGAAAAAAATCAACAGCCAAAATAGCAAGGGAATTCCTGGAAGAAATCTTCCCCAATTTAATGAAGGATAATCAGACAATCATCCAGGATGCAGAGAGGACACCAATTAGACTGAACCTCAAGAAGAACAGATGAAGGCATATAGTAGCCAAATTATGCAACTTTGAGGAAAAGGAGAAAAATCATAAGGGTAGCTAGATAAAAAAAGGCAGTCACTTATAAGGGTAATCAGATAAGAATATGCTCAGACTTATAAGCAGAAACTATGAAGAGGAGATAATAGAGTAGCATCTTCCAAAAGTTGAAGGAGAATAATAGTAACCCAAGAATTCTCTATCCTGCCAAACTCCAAGACCAGGAAAAATTTAGAAAATAAGTTTAAAAAAAAACCAAAAACAAAAACGCTACAAAAGTCACTTTCCAACTCACTTTGGTCAGAAGACAAAAGCACAAACTTGAGACCACCACATAGTGTAACACAATCCAGAAGTCAGAGTAATGAAAGCAATGCCCAATACATCTTTGACTCAATGGTGAAAAGAAGGCAAGAATGAATCCCCACACACATACATAACACACTGCTAAGGAGGGAGGAAGAAAAATGTCTATCACAAAAGATAGGAAGGAGCAGACAGCAATATCCAGGTTGAGGGATGAAACAAGGGAAATTACAATGGACCCCAATGAAATTAAAAGACTTATTACACACAGTACTGTACTCTGAAGGACTGTACTCCAAGGGATAACAGCTTAGAAGACATGGACAAATACCTGGAAAAACAAACCTTCCCCAGATTATGTCATATAGACATCAAGAACTTGAACGGACCCATAGTAAAAGAAGAAATAGATAAGGTTATCAAGGAAATATTAACTAAAAATAGCCCTATCTCAGATGGCTTCACAAGGGAATTCTACCAAGCATTCAGGGAAGAGCTGACACCGATTCTACACAAGTTCTTCCAGAACATAGAAAAGGATGGTAAACTCCTAAACACATTCTGTGAAGCTAGTGTAACACTGATTCCCAAACCAGGCAAGAATCAGACAAGAATAGAGAACTATAGGACGGTATCTCTAATGCACATAAATGCAAAAATCCTTAAAATCTTGGCCAAAATTATATAAAAAGAAGAATTCATAATGACCGAGTGGGATTTATATCAGGGATGCAGGGATGGTTCGACATCCAAAAATCCATCAACATCATCCATCACATTGAGAAGTAAAAGGACAAGGACCACATAATAATATCCATAGATACAGAAAAGGCATTTGGTAACATTTTCCATACCCATTGATAATTAAGACACTCAGGAATATAGGACTGGAAGGAAATTACCTCAAAATAATTAAAACTATAATATGAAAATCCAACCGCCAATGTTAATCAATGGAGAAAAGCTTAAAACATCCCCACTAAAAAAGGGAACCAGACAAGATGCCCCTTGGCACTACTTTATTCAACGTCGTCCTGGAGGTCCTAGCTAATAATATAAGGCAAAGGAAAGATATCAAAAGTATATGTCTGGGGAAAGAAGTGAAATTATTGTTCTTTGTCAATGGTATGATTTTATACATTGAGAATCCTAAAGACTTGACAATAAGAGTGATGAAAGTGATAGAGGAATATGGTAGAGTGGCAGGATACAAGGTCAATAAGCAGAAATTAAGTGGATTGTCATATATACAACTGATGGGATTACACCAGAAGAGATCAAGAAGGTAGTACCCTTCACAATAGCCAAGCATAAATTGAAATATCTAGGGATACATATAACAAAAAAACACAAAAGATCTGTACAAGGAAAACTACAGAGCATTAGTACAAGAAACCAAAGGGGGCCTTCACAAATGGAAAAATAGCCCATGCTCATGCTCAATATCAGTAGACTCAATATTATAAATATGTCAATCAAACCTAAGTTACTGTATAGGTCAATACAATCCTGATATAAATACCAGTATCATTTTTCAAAGACATGGAAAACTGACTACCAACTTCATATGAAAAGGGAAGAAACCCAGAATTGACAAAGAACCACTCAAGAAGAATAAAGTAGGTGGACTTGCATTACCTGACTTTAAAACTAATGTTATACAGCCATAGTTGTCAAAACAGCATGGTATTGGTATAATGATAGGTACTTGCACCAATGGAAAAGAACAGAAAATCCAGAAACAAGAACAGCAGAATATGAACAACTGATCTTTGATAAGGGCCCCAAAAAATATCAAATGGGAAGTAAATGCCTTTTTTAACAAATGATGCTGGAAAAGTTGGATATTAACCTGCGGAAGAATAAAACAAGACCCTGACCTCACCCCATGCACAAGGACAAATTCATTGTCGACCATGATGATCGACCTCAAGATAAAACCCCAAATTATCAGAATCATTTATGAAAAAAATTGAGAGAAAGATAAGAACCTGAGCACAGGGACTAGATGGGCTATCAGTAACAATGATGGATACACACCCAGAAGAAGACAAAACAGACATTTGAGACATACTAGAGATAAAACACTCGTGTGCATCAAAACACTTCATCAGGAGAGTAATAAGAGAATCCACAGACTGGGAAAGATATTTAGTAATGATATATCAGAGAAAAGTCTTATTTCTAAAATCTGTAGAATCCTTTAACCTGACAAAAACAACAAAAAATTAATAGCCCACTGAGGAGGTGGGCAAAAGACTTGAACAGAAGATTCACAAAGGAGGAAACCCAAATGGCCAATAAATATATGAGAAAATGTTCATAATCATTAGCCATCTGGGAAATCCAAATCAAAACAACAGTGAGATACCATCTATTACCCATAAGTATGGTCCAATTCAAAAAACCAGAAAGCAACAAATGTTGCAGGGGATGTGCTGAGATAGGAACCCTCATTTACTGCTGGAAGATAAGTATAGCCACTGCAGAAAGTGATTTGGCGATACCTAAAACAGATGGCAATCAAGTTCATTTACGACCCAGCAATTCCACCACTGGGCATATGAGGGGATGCAAACACACACACAATGGAATTTTTTCAAAGCTATATATATATATATATATATGTATATATATATATACATATATATATATATTAACAAAACAATCTTATCACCTGAAAAGTACTCTCTATTACACTTAATACATTTGTTAAATCTGCGATTCCATTCTTGGAAACATTTTTCATACTCATTTATTTGGATGGCTGACAGCAACTCCTTCATTTTTTCTTCACCTCTTCCACATCATCAAATCGCTGCCTTTTCATGTCCTTCATTTGTGGAAACCAAAAGAAGTTGCATAGAGTGGGGCTTGAGAAGCATGTCGGGTTTTTTTCCAAAAAGTGGCGCACTGAGATGACTACATAAGCAAGTACATTGGAGTAGTGGCAAAACTAGCCCCCAGTCTGCCACAAATCAGGCCCTTTTGGTCACACAATGTTATACAATCTTCCCAGAACCTCTGAATAGAAAGTTTGATTGGTCTGACCTGGTGGAATGAACTCCAAATGCACTATCCCCCTTACATCAAAAAAAACAAATGAGCATCGTCTTGATCTTTGATTTCACCTGACGAGCGTTTTTTGGACGACATGATGATGGTGTCTTCCACTGGCTTGATTGATATTTGCTTTCAGGGTCGTAAGAAAAGCACCATGTCTCATCACCAGTAATGACCTTGGAAAAAAGTCTGGGTCCCTTCAGAGCTGTTCTTTCAAAGCACCATGCTCTTTTTCCCTGTTCAGTCAGAACCAGAGGCACAAATTTGACAGTGACCCTTTTCATTTTTCCCAAATATTCTATTAAAATTCCCAGAACAGAGCTCCAAGACAGTCCAGATAACTTCCCCATCTCTTCAATGGTCTGTCGTCAGTCTTCCAGCACAAGGGCAAGAATTTTGACAACATTTTCATCCGTTCAGGAAGTTGACGGGTGTTCATAAAGAGGTTTGTCATCAATCAACTTTTCACCTTTTTTTGAAATAAGAAAACCACTTGTACACTTGTGTCTTTCGATAGCGTTGTCCTTGTAAGCTGTGTTCAACATCACAACCGTTTCTGCGGCATTTTTCCCAAGCAGGTGACAAAATTTCATGGCCACACGCTGTTCTCTGAAATTAGCCATCACACATACACACACACAAACGAGGTTCGAGCAAAGCTGCTTTTACGAAAAAATTCACTGTAACCAGAGAGAAACTTCCCCAGCAACGCCACTGGGCATGCTAACTCAAAGCAAGTTGTTCGATGCTTGCCTAGTGGGAAAAATGCATAGTACAACAGCTCTGCTCAGCAGAAATTTTTTTCCGTGTTTTCGGGGGGTACCCCCTCATATACCAAGAAAAAATAAGAAACAGGCCACAACCAGACATCTGTGCTTGAATGCTCATCTTTGTACAGTTCACAATCAAGAAGAATTGGAAAGAGCCTAAATTTCCATCAATAGACAAATGGATTAAAAACTCCAATGTACATATACACGATGGATTACTATGCATCCCTAAACTACAGTGATGGAAAGATGAAGCACCTTGTCTCATGGAAGGAGTTGGAGGATATTATGCTGAGTGAAGTTAGCCAAGCACAAAAGGACAAGTACAAATGAGTCCACTGAGGTAAGTTCAAAGAGCAAAACTGGCATAAGGGAAAATGTACATATCACACAGTTCCCGGGTTTAGGACCAGATACTCTGGCAAGAGCCAGACCAAACCAAATAATGCACATGTCATAAAAAAAATAAAAAAGAAGAAGAAAGAAAGAAGATGCAGATTGTATCTGTGCCAAAAGACAACTCCCGCCCCCCCTCATATGCCTTTAGGGCCCACAGAGGGGTGGGGGACTAAATGGCAATGGGGGACCAAGGCATGAATCTGCTCTAAGGGAGGGTATTGTTTATGTCTCCACAGGAAAGGTAGAGAGAGAGTAGACCCCATTCTGGTGTGCCAAGCCTTGAGGGCAACATTCCTACTTAGAGAAGTTTGCCCACAGAGAGGACTGCAGGGCTGGCCTCAGCTCAAGACATGACATCCCCTACCCAGATGACAGTGCTACAGAGGGCAGCACTAAAGATACAGTTCTGGGAGTGCCAGTCTCACCTGCCCACATGGGGGCAAACCAAGAGGGGGTGAACAGACCAGCAACGGGAGCAAATCCACGAAGTCCCTGAGAAATCCCGATAGCAGACCTCTAACTCCGGGGATAGTGGTTGGTGCCTCATCTGAACAGGTTGGGGGATATTCACAAGGGGGCCACACTGAAAGTCTGAAGGTGTAATAGGTGGGGGGAGGGACACTAGACTACTCCATTCTTGACTGCAGGAAGAACAGTAGGGTCTTGCAGAAGGCCTGCCCCTTGCTCATGAATGCTGAGAACTAAAAGAGTATAAGTGCTGTTAGGTAAATGGGTACTGGGATATGGATCCCTGAAAAAGAAGGGGATTGGACTGATAGATTATAACAGGACCCACTTGCTATTTAACAGAGGGATACTCATCTACTCTGGTATCTGGGTCAGGAAACAGTTATACTTGGAACTGTTTGTATGGAGTGTTAGTCCGGGTTGACTAGAGAAAGAAATCCAGACACACACAAACACACACACACACACACACACACACACACACACACACACAAGCTTTACATCAAAGAGCAAGTGTATATTGAGAAAACATCCCAGCCCAGTCTAGATCAAATCCTTAAGTCCAATATTAGCCAATATGTCTGATGCTAGTCCACAAATTCCTCTCAGATGCACACAGCACATGCAATGATGCCTATTGCAGGAAGATCACAGGCCAGTGGGTGGAAAGTCTTACAGTTTCAGTGGCAGTGGAAGCATCTCCAGGCTTCTGGCTACTATCAGTGTGGCTCCATGTGGCTTGTCAACTGGAAGATGAAGCAGAGAGAGAATGTGTCCCGCCTCCATGGAGGAAGAGAGGAAGTCCCAGAATCCTCATGAGAAGGCCACGCCCACAAGAAGGAATCACCTGATTGACAGGCTAGACTCTACCCCTTCATTCTTATTTATCAAGTTGACGTGAAATCGTGAAACTACGACATATTGTGTGTCTCTTTTTTTCCCTTTTTCTTTTGGTGTCTATCTATATATAAAGGTAGGCAGGATCAGAAATCCCAAGGAGACAGCAAGGGGACCAACAGTTCCAGGGAGTGCATGGAGGAGGAGGAGCTGCGGGGAGGGAAGCAATGAGCCAATAACGATAGAGACGGGAATAGCAAGGGATCTAAAATTGATGGTGAAGAAGGGGTAGCATTCCTGGTCATGTTTGATCAATAGAAATGCATTGGAGATGAATTACTGAGAGGTGAATGATGGGTAAGCATGATAGTGAGGCAGGAGGAACGAAAAAAGGAAAAGAGGAAATAAGAAGAGAAAAATATATGGGTATACATATAGATATGAATATATGTAAACATATAAATATATTAAAAGGTTTGTTTGTATAGCTATATATATGTAAATACAATAAGGAAGCAGATGGACTTTGCACCCTACTTAAATCTTACCCAGTACAAGAACAATTTGTTCTAATAATGTGGTAATGTATGATACCTTCTGAACATGCTGAAGACAAAAATGGGTACATAAGCAAATGTAGTGAAGAAAGCTGATGGTGCCCGGCTACTAAAAGATAGAGCATCTGGGGTCTTAGAGGCTCGAAGTTAAACAAATGGCCATCTGGCAAGGAAGGAACATATCCCACATGGAAGAAGCACACCAGCCTGTGTGATTATGAAGTGACCATGGGAATAGGTATCAGAAGTTCAAAAACAAGCAATCAAATTGATGTGAAGGAGCATAGACAAAGTGGAGACCCCCAAATCCAACTGTAAGGTAATTGGACAATCCCTCAAAGAAGGGCCACACAGAGAAGGGATGATATATCCAGGGTGCAGAATAGCACCGATGAAACACTCAAGTATCCTCTAGTTCTGTAATATTTCCTCCCTTTACTATTATGGTCTTAGTTTTACCTAATTTATCTTGTTATACCTGTGTATGTTCATTTGTATAATTGAGATTGTTCAATGCATGAAATCCAAGATAGGTAAACCAGAAATAGTAATGGAAGTAGTGATTCCTGGAGGGTTTGGGAAGGGGGGGCGGTGCAGAAGGGGGAACTGATAGCAATGATCACTGTATAACCCCACTAGAGGGGAACAAATAACAAAATTGTAGATGAACAGATACATTGGATGGTGTAAGATTTGGCAAGATATATAATAAAAAGCGTTACTAGGGGGTGGGGGAGGGAAGGAATAAAGGGGAGCTGATATAAAAAAAAAGAAAATGTTTTCAAAAATGATGGTGACAGCAATTGTACAACTATGCTTGATCTAATTGAATTATGGATTATTATAATATCTATAAGAGCTCCCAATAAAATGATTAAAATAATAATAATAACACTGGTTAATGAACATAAATCTCTCATAGTGATAAATGTGTTGATTCATCCAGAACACATAATAATACTAAATATTTATGCATATAATGAATGAACTTCAAAATATATGAGTAAAGCTGGTAAAACTACAAGGATATACAGACAGACCCATAATTACAGCTGCATTCCAGTATCCCTCTGTCAACAATTGAGAAAACAAAGCAAAACAGAAAATGACCATGGACTAGCAAATCTGAACAATACTATCAATGAACTTGACATTATAGGCATTCACAGGACACCTAAGTTGTAGAATATGTTCTCCTTTCTAGGGCACATGGAGTATATTCTGGGTCACAAAACAAATTTTGGTAAACAGAAAAGGATCCAAGGTATAAAAAAACCATGTTCTCTATCATTGAATTAAATATTAAATCAATAACATAAAGACATCTAGAAACCCCCAAATATTTTTAAACTAAATGACACACTTCTAAATAGCCCCTGAATAACAGATTAATTAAAAATGTAGTTAGCAAGTATTTTAAACTGAGTGAAAACATAAACAGAGCATATCATTATTTGTATGGTGGAGCTAAAGTAATGCTGACAGCGAAATTTTTTATTAAATACACATAATAAAAAAGAAAGATTAATGACCTCTGCTTCCATTTACAAGGAGAGCAAGATCACATTGAACTTAATCTAAGCAGAATTTTAAAAATAACAATGATAATCATGGAAATAAAAAACTCAAAAACAACAGAGAAAAATATTACTGGAACCAAAAACAGATTCTTTGAGAACATCTAAAAAATAAAATGTATAAATCTCCAGCCATACTGATCAGAAAATAGAAGACATAGATTTAAAATACCAGGAATGAGAGCAGGAGTTTATCACAAAGTAACATTTGTCAAGACACGTGACACTGGTGAAAGAGATACAGTATAAAATCAACAGTACAGAATGAAGCCTTCAGAAATACACCTACACATATATGCTCAATTGATTATTTTGAGTAAGATGCAAAGGCAATTCTGTATAGAAAGGAGAATCTTTTCAAAAATTCATGCCAGACAAAGTGAAAACTTAACTTCAATTGAACCTTATGCCACCTATAAAAATTTACTCAAAATAGATGGTCTATATAAATGTATTAAGAGCTCCGATGGCATAATGATTATGCATTGGGCTGCTAAATGAAAGGTCAGTAGTTTGAAACCTCAGTAGAAAGACGGAGCTTTCTACTCCCATAAAGAGGCACAGCCTCAGAAACTCACAGGGGCAGTTCTACCCTGTCCTGTGTGGTCGCTAAGAGTCAGCATTGACTTGATGGCAGCGAGTAGATTTACATGTAAAATTTTAAATTATGAAACTTCCCAATGAAAACATAATAAAAATCTTCTGCTTAGGTTAAGCAAAAATTGCTTTCATATGACGCCAAAAGTGCAATCCATAAATTTTTTTAAAAGTACTACGTTGAGCTCCATCAAAATTTGAAGCACATCAAAAGATTTTGCTGAAAGAATGGCATGATAAGCCATAGATTGAAAGAAAGATTTGCACACCACACATCTAAAACCAAATTTGTAAACCAACTACATAAAGAACTCTTAAAAACTCATAGGGAACCAATCATCCAAGCAAAATAAGCAAATGACTTAGACATTTCATCGCAGAAGATATAGTTTGGCCCCAACGTATGATGTATTTGAGTTAGGATGAATCACACTCATAGCTACTTGGGTTTCCCATTTTCCTTCATAAAGGTAATGATAAATACGAGTTATCATTGAAGATAAATATGGATAATAATAGCCTGCAGAATAGACTACAATGCCATCTAAAGAAAGCAAACATCCTCACAACTGGCTCAATAAGCAACTTCTTGATAAATGGAGGAAAAAAATAGAAAATTTCAAGGATTCCATCGACTTGGATCCGCACTCAACAGTCGTGGAATTCTCGATGCCATCAAGTAGATTTGGCCTAATAGGGACAGAAAATCTACCCCTGTGGGTTTCCAAGTCTGTCACGTCACAGGGTCACGGCGTCTTCGGAGGAGCGGAACACTTCATCTTTCATTGGCAGAGTGGCTGGAGAGCTCAAACTACTGACCCGCCTGCCAGTGAGCAGCCCACCATGCCGAGAGAACGCCAAAGGATGCATTGCCCTGCATTCAGCAAATCTGCACAAAACCTCTTTAAAGTGTCAGAGAGCAAAGCTGTCACTCGGTGGACTAAGGTGCACCTGATCCAAACCATGGTACTTGTCCATCACCTCACATGCATGTGAGAGCTGGACAGTGACTAAGGACGACGACAGAAGAACTGGGATGCCTTTGTGCGATGGTGCTGGTGAACGATAAGCAAATCTGCGTGGGAAAACAACTGCCAGAATGCGCCTTAGTAGTGAGGCTGGTGAGATTTCCTCGCATGTGCTTTAGACATGTTATCAGATGAACATCATGGGGAAGGTCAGCCAAAAAGAGGAAGGCCTTTCAGGAGACAGATTTACACAGTGGCTGCCAACATTAGGCTCAAACATAACAACAATTGGGAGGGCCGAGCAATATTTCATTCTTTTGTGTACATAAGGCCGCTGAGTCAGAGCAGACTCCAAGGCATCTAGCAATATACAATGCCATAGTATGTAATGTGCTGCTGTCAATCACAGCTGTTAGTTTATATGTAATGTTTCCAACCCTCGCAGACAAATAAATGATTAGGTTTATAAAGATACTGATAATAAGAGGCAATAAATCATGAAGCCCAAAAAAGGGGGAGGCATTCAACTTACGTCAAAATGGACTTGCCATGGGGTCATGGTAATAGACCCCTCTCATACATTTCAGATGGTGAGACCTGTGAGAGCCAGAAACAGTGAGAAAGCGCATTCCCAACCTGAGGTTCTTGATGTGACGGAAACATCTAGCCAAGGCAAGGTCCAGCTCAAGCCCTCCTTGGGCTAAGTGACTGGATCTTGTGCTTTTCTCTCCTACAGTGCAGCCTGCTTCTGTAAAAAAAATCACCACTGCACTTTTGACCTAGATATGAGCAATTCTGCATAAAAAGGCAGGCTTACTCACCTTGCTAACATGGGTGTTAAAAAAAGAATCAATTATGGCTAAGCTTCAGAGAAATGCACTTTGAATTAGAAAAAAACTAATGTTAAGTCGAGCGACAAGCTTATAGTGTTTCTGTATCAAAAGACTTTTTTTTCTTCCCTTAAGCATCACAATACTTAGAATTTTCACTTGTGATCATTTTATTCTTTCAACAAATGCTTTGGTTTCATATTTTAGCAGAGTCCCCCAGTATAATACAGATCTAAAGTGATCCTTGCGCCCTTGACAATTGTTTCAGGTACCATTCTAGATCAGCTCACCTCAGAAGCTGATCTAATGTGCCAAGTAACCAACTAAATTCAGTGGTTGGCCAAGTCTCAGAAAACGCCCCCCTATACTCCACTTTCCCCCAACTTTTTTTCCTAAATGCCCTTACCATACTTTGTATTTTTCCATAACCTTGTGTAGCCTAAGCCCATGGGGGACTGAATCCCCCTTAATACTTAGGTGGTTAGTTAGTTCCCAACTCTGTAAACATCAATCAGTGGTAAACTTTTTTCTCTGCTCCCTTCTACGCCTTTATAAACCTTTGTAAATGAACAGCTTCCGGGGCACTTGGTCAAGAGCTTCTTGGCGCAGTGTTTTCCCATGTTGCAAAAGGCTCTTTGGCCACAATAAACTCTTTGTTGTTCATTTTAAACAGATTTGTGGTTGTTTCACTATGACAATCAAGACTGCCAGATTTGGGGGGGGGTGCGGGCTCACAAGTTTTCCACCTTTGATGGTGCAGTCTTACCATTTCCTATTGCTCATCGAATGAAACTATTTGAATTTTCCTTCGCTAATAGGTTTTTGCCTAATCCAGGTTCTGAATTCTGCCGGGTTTACTGTCTATGGATGGCTAATAAACACATGGAAAGATGCTCAACATCATTAGGGAAATGCAAATTAAAACCACAATTATATATTACTACATGCCTTTTAAGGAATCCTGGTGGCACCATGGATAAAGCGATTGACTACTAATCAAAAGATGGTTGGTTTGAACCCACCAGCCACTCTGCAGCACTGCCATGCACTTATTAGAATGGAAAACATTAACCAGACTGACCAGACCAAGTATGAGGAAGTCTGTGGAGAAATGGACTTCCAAGACACTGCAGGTCATTATGTAAAATGACACAAGCACCTAGGCATGCCATTTCTAGGGATTTCCCACAAGAGAAAAAGCACGTGCCCATACGAAGATGTGCATAACAACAACATAGCACTTTATTTGTGATTGGAAAAGATTAGACACAACCCAGGAGCCCTGGTGGCATAGCGGTTACGGGTGGGGCTGTGATCCTCAAGGTCAGCAGTTTGAAATCACCAGCTGCTCCGCTGGGAGAAAGATGAGACTTTCTACTCCTGTTACCAGTCACAGGCTCAAAATCCCCCAGGGGCAGTTCTACCCTGTCCTATGGGGTCGCTGAGTGGGCATTGACTTGATGGCAGTGAATTTGAGACACAACCCAAATGTCTAGTTCAAAAATAATAATGATAATAATTACTGATTGTCATTTATTCGGATTCATAGCGATGCTAAATAGGGTTTTTAAGGCTGTCCATCTGTACAGGAGCAAATAGCTTCGTCTTTCTGCCAAAGATCAGCTGATGGGTTTGAATCTCCAAATTTGTAGTGAATAGGCTAACACTTACCCCAAAGCGCCACCAGGGCTTCTTCTTTTTTGGTGGGGAGGCAGGGCAACAATTACTCACTGGTGTAGTCTAACTAAATTGATATCGAATATGAAGTTAAATAGCTCAAGATAGGAGATACAATGGAAATAATGATGAACACCGAACTCAGTACACTTTGGTTACACACAAATCACTGTCCCATGGTCAGGAAGTGTAGTGCATATGGTAAGAAATACAGCTTATAACGGAAATGTCATCATCTAAAAAGACAGTATCATGGTCATCTGGAGCTCGTTTGCCTGATTAATCCATCAGTACCCGGGAGAAGGAGGAAGGGATGGATTAGAAGGACACCAAATGGCTCATCTTTTGAGGGTGATGTGGAAAGGAGAAACAAAGTTCAGTGAATGCTTGCAACCAGTGGAGAAAAACAGGTTCAAATAAATTTGTTAATCATTTACAGTATATGATAGAACAGAAATAAGAAGAAGAACTTGTAATCATCCTAAAGAATAAGAAACATCATATGATAGGAAATATACTCCAGCAAAGCAGCAGTAGATAACAGTAATAATAATTACAGAAAGTCACTAAAAAACAAACAAACAAGAACACCCTTTTAAAGGAGTGGGGGGAGCCTTCTGGCCCTGACTGGGCAGAGGCGCCATCATAGGAATTGCCATCCAATACAAGGGCTGGAAGGTTGGGCTCAAGACATCTAAGGACCAAGACACATACCTGAAGCTGCTGCTGGTCAAGCTAGACAGATTTCTAGCCAAGTGAATCCACTCTACCTTCAATCAATTGGTGCTGAAGACTCTTCATGTAAATCACCAACCGACAGCCCCTGTCTCTTCTCCAGGTTTTCTGGAAGATCATCTTGCTGGAAGGGTAAACAAGATGGCTGTGGTGACGGGAAGCCGAATGAACGATGGGTGGATTCAGGGTGTGCTCTAACTGCACATGTGCAGCTGTCTGTAAAAGAAGAGGGGGAGGGGCGTGTGTACCTCATCTACCACCAATTGACCTGGACGCCCCCTAAGGCACCATCTTGTTGTCTGGCCTTCTGAAGTGGACTGGCATTTATTTCTTCAGAAAGGCCCAGGAGTCCTGCCCCACAGCCACCCTAAGCCCTGCATCTGATACAGGGCTGAAGGTCCAGGATGCCAGAAGCCACCAGGCTAGCCATGGCTACCACATGTACCCTCATGTCCAGCCTTACTGAAAAGATTGTGGATGCTAAAAATAATTTTTAAGGTGAAATATTGTCATAGCGATTTCATTGACTGAAAATGGGCCACTTTTCCTTATTCAAAAAAAACTCTGACTGAGGGGAAAAATATTTTAAACCCAGTTTTTAGCTTTTTTACAAGACAAATATTATTACTGGTAGCTGTCATTCAGTTGATTCTGACCCAAGTGACCCCATGTGGCATAGCTAAACAAGATGAAATCAAAGGTTAAAAATAGCCACCCAAGGGGAGGATATTGTTTATATCTCCACAGGGAAAGAGGGACCAGACTTCAACCCAGTGCCCCAAGGTGTGAATGCAACATGCCAGGGTGGCGTACGGAACCAGTGGAGAGGTCTGGGGGGGCTGGCCCCAGTCCCAAATACTAAGTGGATGCCTGCCCCTCCCCCCAGAAGAATTTATTTCAAAAGGATGGCATTGACTCTGCAGCTCCTGGAGAGAGACATATCTGATCAGAGCACAAGGGAGCAGATGAAGGGGGAGTAGGAGAGAGTGGAGCACATCCTGGCCCACCAGGCCTTGAGGACGATGATCCCAATTAGAGCAGCCAGTCCACAGAGAGGACCACATGGCCAGCCCCACTATGAGACATGACGCCCCTCACTGACCCATGGCCCTGCGGGGGACAGCACCAGTGACACAGTGTGGGAATTGCGCCCCATCTGATCCTGCCACACCGAGGCAAAGCACTAGGGGTGTGCAGTGGAACAGCAAGGGAATGGAGCAGCAAGTTCCCCAGGGAACACTGAGGGTGGATTTTGGGGCCAGGGCATGGTGCCCCAACAGACTGGACTGGAAAACACTCCTAAAGGCCAATGAGCCATAAGGAAAACCTTTCAAATGATTTGGTAAGCACAACATATACATACTTGAAATTGACTGGAGATGGGAATGTACTTTGTATAGTGCTCAGTAACTTTTTTTAAAATTTAGTAATATCTCAGGAACACCTCTTTGTGTGAGTCTGAACAGTACGAGATTTTTATCACTCCTGTCAAGAGTTACAGTCTTGGAAACCCACAGGGGAAGTTCTACCCTGTCCTGTAGGGTCCATTTGAATAGGAATAGATTCCATGACAATGCATTTGGTTTTTTGCTTTTATTTTTCTTAAAGAGAGTAATATATGGATTTTCATAAAATTGCACTATCTTTTTGCTTCTTGATTTTTGTAGTTTTCTTCTATGGATTCCCTGTTTGGGTCTTTTGGGTTATATTTCACTTACTTTGCAAAGCGTTCTGCATTGTATGACTAATAACCATTCGTCATGAACAGTGCAAAGAGTTTCCTGTTTGTCATTTTTCATTAACCATTTTTTTCTGATATGAAAGTTCAAAATATTTTTCTAGTTTTTGAGCTGTTTGGTTTTACTTGTCCTTTCCTTGCCTTGATGACAAACAAAAGTCTACTGTCTTATAATTTAAAAGACCAAATAGCCCTATATATTTTCCTATAGTCTTATATTTTCTTCCCCTCCCCCCTCACACATTTAGAAAGGCAAGGCTCAAAGTGATTAATAGCTAGGACTTTGATGTAAGAAAGGCTATGTTTGAGTTATTGTTCTGTCAATTTCTGGCTGTGTGACTTTTGGCAAGTTACTTTTCCTCTTTGTGGCTTGGTTTCCTCATCTGTAAATAGGAGTACTCTTAGAATCAGTTCTTGCAAGGATTAAAGCAATGGTTAAGGGCCTAGCTCAATGCTTGGCAATTGTTAATTTACAAAAAATAAAACCAAGAAAACGAACTCACTGCCATTGTGTCAATGCTGACTCGTAGTAACCCCCATATAGGTCTCTGAGATGGTAACTGTTGGCAGGAGTAGAAAACCCAGTCTTTCTTCCACAGAGCTGCTGGTGCTTTCGAACTGCCGACCATGTGGATCCACAGTCCACAATAAATAACTACAATAAATAACTAAAAAATAAGTTACAATAAATAATAACTAGTATTCTTATATGAATCTTGTTCTAAGCCTGTAATTTATTATTTTTGCCAACGATTTTTGGGGAGGAATACATTGCAATCATAACTAGTGTGGCATGAAATTGATAAGGGAACTCGGGAGAAGTAACAATGTTTTTCCGTAAGGAATCTTTCCAGGCAGATCTTAGGCCTTCTGTTTCATGTCTTCATTTACTGGAGTTAGAATGCCTTATGTACTCCTGAGGATTTCATAATTGTGATTGAGAATGAGAGTGATTTTTACTCTTTATTTGTGAATGAGAATTTTGGGGGTTATTTATTTATCATTTTATTAGGGGCTCATACAACTCTCATCACAATCCATACATACATCAATTGTGTCAATCACACCCGTACACATGTTGTCATCATCATTCTCAAAACACCTGCCTTCCACTTGAGCCCTTGGTATCAGCTCCTCATTATTTCCCTCCCTCCCCGCTCCCCCCCAACCCTTGATAATTTATAAATTATTATTATTTTGTCATATCTTACATCATCCAACATCTCCCGTCACCCACTTCTCTGCTGTCCGTCCCCCAGGGAGGAGACTATATGTAGACCTTGTCATCTCTTCCCCCTTTCTCCCTCACCTTCCATCCACCCTCCCGATATCACCACTCTCACCAATGGTTCTAAGGGGCTCATCTGTCCTGGATTCCCTGTGTTTCCAGTTCCTATTGGTAGCAGTGTACATCCTTCGGTCCAGCTGGATTTGTAAGGTAGAATTGGGATCATGATTGTGGTGGGGAGGAAGCATTCAAGAACTAGAGGAAAATTGTATATTTCATCATTGCTACACTGCACCCTGACTGGCTCGTCTCCTCCCCGCAGCTCTTCTGCAAGGGGATCTCTAACTTCCCACAGATGGGCCCTGGGTCCCCACTCCGCACCCCACCTCATTCACAATGCTATGATTTTTTTTTTTGTCTTTGATGCCTGGCACCTGATCTCTTCGACGCCTTGTGATCTCACAGGCTGGTGTGCTTCTTCCATGTGGGCTTTGTTTTTTCTCAGTTAGATGGCCCCTTGTTTATCTTCCAGCCTATATCAGATTCTATATCTTTTGACAGCCAGGCACCATCAGCTTTCTTCACCACATTTGCTTATGCACCCGCTTTGTCTTCAGTGTTTGTGTCGGGGTAGGCTGGTGTGCTTCTTCCATGTGGGCTTTGCTGCTTCTGAGTTAGATGGCCGCCTGTTTATCTTCAAACCTTTAAGACCCCAGATGCTATATCATTTGATAGCCAGGCACCATCAGCTTTCTTCACCACTTTTGCTTACGCACCCACTTTGTCCTCAGCAATCAAGTCGGAACAGGTTGGTGTGCTTCTTCCATGTGGGTTTTATTGTGTCTCAGCTAGATGGCTTCTTTTCCAACAGGTTATTGCTGGCATAACAGAAAATGATCGGTTGCTTTTATGCATAATTTATAATTGACCACCTCATTGAATCCATAATTAGCTCTAAGCTAATTTTCTTGAAACTGTTCATCTGTTTGTCTTCTCACATTTATTTTTTTTATGAGGACGCTTCTGAAAGTTTGTGAAAAAATGGAATTAAAAGATAATAGAATTTTCCTATGAACTTTTTGAAGCCCCTTCATGTCTCATTGCATGAGACAGAACAGTGACAACTTTGTGTTGATTCTGCCTTCCATGGTGCTAGGGCATTGTCCCTCATCATGAGATTGCTCTAATTTCCAATATTTACTTTTGTGTTGATAAAAATCTTTCTATTCTTTGGGGTCTTGGGGCTTAATCAGATAAGACTTTCGAGATATATTAAATGCCTTCTGGAATCTGATAGAGTGATTGCTTCAAACAAAATCTCATCTAACAAGTTGAACCGTCTTTTGATATTTCTATTCCTGGATCAAAACCTATCTGATCATGGTGTGCTGTTTTCTTAATGCAGTTCTGGCTTTGATTTGCTAATAATTAGGATATTGGTATCTGGGCTCTTAGGTGAGATTATATTTCTATTAGCTTTATCAGGTTCTGATATAAGTGTTACACAAGTAGTTCAAAATTATCTGAATAAGCTCTCTTTTCTATAATCTGGAATCACTTAAATATGACAAAACTACCTTTTTTCTGAATGTTTGCGAGACTGTAACTTTAAAAAATGTTTTTTTCTGGGTGATTGAAATTTGCTAAACGTTTGGATTCTTGTATATAATTAGTTAGTGGTCTATTTATATTGTTTACTGCTTCCAGAATTAATTTTGAAAATTTTATATTTTCCTAGAAATGGTCCATTTATCTATTTTTTGCTGGCATAAAGTTGTAGATATTGTTGTTTTATTACGCCTTGAAAAGTCTCCTTTATATACCCACATTATTATTTAATATTGTTCAGTTCTGGTTTTCCCCCAATTTTTTTAGTATCACCAGAGTTTTGATAGTTACCTAAAAAAAAATTCAAGTCATTGCTTTATTAACCATTATCTACTTTTATGTTTTGAAACTCAGTATGTTAATTCCTACTTTATTTAAACTAAGTTCTTTAGTATACATGCATTTGGCTTCACACTTTATTTTGCTGTTCTCTCTGGGGATATTTAAATGAATACTTCCTTATAGAAGTCCAGTCTTCTGTAATAATGAAATACATGTAGGCTGTGGGTTTTCCTCAGTATGATTTGTATTGTATCTTGTAGGTTTTGGTAATCTTCCATAGTCTTCTTATGATCTATAATTCCATTTTATTTCTCTTAAATGGTTAAAAATGTACACCCAATTTCTAGTTGAACTACAGTCAAGCACTGGAGCATGTAAAATCTTGGAAGGTTTGAGCTTTTCTTTGAGGCTGATCAATTTTGGAAACCACTGACCTTTTAATTAGCAGCTGAGTGCTTCATCACTGTGCCACTGAGGCTCCTGAGAAAATATTAGAAAACATAGGAGGAGGCTTCACTAAGTTCCTGGGAAAAAGAAATGAAAAGGTAATGGAATTTTCCCATGAACTTCTTGAAGGCCCCTCATGTATTCAAGATACAAAGTTCAATGTAAACTACTTTTTTAAAAAGCTTGTCAAATGTATTATTTAAATCTTTATTTATTCCATAGCTACAGATCTTATCTAATTCTGAAAGAGGTGAGTTAAAAGTTCCCCTGTAAGTATATTTTTATGATATTATCTATGTATTTCAAGTAGTTTTTAAAATATATATCTTTTATGGCCATGCATTTCCATGGTAAAGGTTAATGATTATTTGAGCATTGTCATTTTGCCTTTAGTCAGTATAAAATATCGCTGGTCCCATTTAATGTTTTTGGCCAGATAGCCAACTATGAGATTAATATTGTGTTCTTGTTTTCTTTTGCGTTTCCTCATATTAGTATTTTTTTCTCTTTAGGATAATTTTTTTTAAAATCATTTTATTAGGGACTCATACAACTCTTATCAAAATCCATACATACATCAATTGTGTAAAGCACATTTGTACATTCATTGCCCTCATCATTCTCCAAACATTTGCTCTCCAATTAAGCC
>NW_022103917.1:5030921-5048002 GCF_000313985.2 Echinops telfairi
GAGAATGATGAGGGCAATGAATGTACAAATGTGCTTTACACAATTGATGTATGTATGAATTGTGATGAGTTGTATGAGCCCCTAATAAAACGATTAAAATTTTTTTAAAAAAAGAACACCAGAAATACAATTCTGTTCACCATTCATCCTTGTCTTCTGCCATCCTCCACAGGATAATCGCCTCTCTATTTCATTCAGTGCTGTCCCATTGACAACCTGCACATATTTTCAGTCAATTGGAGAAGTAATTCATTTTTTACTGGGAACACCACAGACCAACCCTAACTTTCAGCAGACACAGATATTAATTAAGCATAAAATTTAACTTGGGCATGCAGCACTGTGGAATCTTCTGCCAAAAGACCAGGAAATTATTCTGTTCCTATCCTCTAACACAACTTTGAGACCTCATTTTTTTTAATCAGTGGGAAAGGCATAAATTGATTCAAACCATTGAAACCATCCATTTTCTTCTTCTTCCTCCCCCTCCCCCACCCGTTTTTGGAACATTTTATGGGGTCTAAACCGTAGGTAAAATTGGCAAAACTATATCTAAGAAGCAATAATAATTTTTAAAAGGGATTACTTGTTTCAGTAACCCCAAAGCTGTTTTCTTTCATCAAAATACAAGTACCATTTGAAGGCCAGCATTTGGATACTGATGGAAGAAGCATATCCCAGGTAAAAGAGAGTGTAAGGATGCTTGCATCTGCAAAAATAAAGAGAGGGACTTGGTTCTCGGGGCTAAGTTTGCAAGGTGCACACCTAACTTGAAATAGGCTGGTAGAAATCAAACAGTGCACCAAGCACCACAACAAATCCTGATGATCATATTTCATAATTTCATTAAGAAATAAATTCTCCTCTCTGAAAACTGTTATTCCAAATACCTCGAGCATAGCAGAATCCACCAGAATGAAATACAGTAGAAGCCTCCTAAAGTAAATGGGTCTCACAGCAGAATTGTGTCTTGAGAAGTGGTTTCTCTCGCAGTGTTCCAAGTGGTGTTATTCTCATAATGACCCATTCTTCATTGGCAGTTAAGTATATGTGTGTGTGCACACTGAGGCAAATGGCCACATACCTGACACAAACAAGAGGGCTGCTGCTTGACCAGCCCCTTCTTCCTTGTCTTATTACTACAAGGACTAACCACACACCAGAAGCCTATCATCTTGAACTCTGAAAAACAAAATATATTCAACCTTTGAAAAGTTACCCCCAAGAAATGCATTCCTAAATCCTTTCAAATTAACAAATTAACAGTCCAAGAATGGGAATTCAGGGAGATTTAAATTTGAATTAGCTTAACTACTTTTGACAAGTTTACACATGAAAGACACCAAGAGTGTTTGTCCTACTTGCTGCTTTAAGAACTTTCTGTCTGTCTGTCTGTCTGTCTGTCTATATAAAAAGTTTTGGCCAAACTTAAACCAATCTCCTCTACTGATTTTCAACATTAGACAAATATCCAGCCCCTTTCCCCTACCTCTCTTCTTCTTCTACTACTACTTCTACTTCTACTTCTACTTCTTTTTTGAACTCTGCTTTCAGCCTGACTTTTTTCCCAATTGAAATTCAGGCCCTCAATGGTTGGTTTTTCTTGGTTCTAAATGTTGATTAAAAAGGGTTTTCTCCACTCCCTCAATTTGATGTGACAGGCTTCTGACATGAATAATGGAAGCATTTCTTTCACAGGCAAATCAACTTAATTTAGCAAGCCTTTCTACTTTCAGTGGGCAAGCCACAATCCCTGAGATTCCACTAGAGCCTTCGAGTTAGAGGAAACCTTTAGAATTTGCAGAAAATGTATAAAGTAAACAGCACTTATTTTGTCACAATACTTGAATAACGTTTATGCAGGAGTTACAGATGAATATATTACTTCCTAATCAGATCTTGATTTACAAGCAATTTGTGGTGAACCCTCCACGCTCAGGGGAAGCTAGCCCCCAGTCAGAAAATGGAGGGAAGACTACACAAATATATATTAAAGCCTTCAGAATGAAAACACAGGGAAACAAATAACCAACACCCCCTCCTCAAAAAAATTGGGAAATACAAATCAAGGCACATAGGCCTTGGGCGGGTGTGTAACAGAACTGTTTGGGACAATCCTTTAAAGCAGAATCTTGGATGAGTGAAAGGACAGCCATCAATTAAAGGAACTAGATCCTACCATCCTTACCACTTCTAAATTCAGGACACAAATTCACAACCACCACCACCACCACCACCACCACCACCACCACCCACCCCCGGCCTACTCCCACTCCCCACCTCACACACACATGGCTCCAAAGGAACGTTCCAGAACAGAAAGATGACATGTTAATAATGCATTCGTGAAAGAGAGATGGGGCTTGTAAGAACAAAACTAAAACACATGTCTTCACGGCTGGCCAGGGAAGAATGTTTCCAAATGAATATCACCAAACTTAGAATATGACCAAATAAAAAACAAAAACAAAAAAAAACCCCTCACAGCCATTGAGTTGATCCTACCTCATAATAACCATATAGGGTGGAATAGAATTGCCCCTGTGGGTTTCTGAAGCAGTATATCTTTATGGAGTAGACAGCCTCATTTTTCACCCTAGGACCAGCTGGCGGATTTGAGTCACCAGACCTAGCCACTCCTTACCTGCTAGCACCTCAGAGAGATGGTGGTGGCCACTTGCCTTTTGGCATTTGATGTTATTTCTCTAAGGGGCGGCATGAAGAAAGGAAGAATCTCCCATGTCCCCTGAGAAAGGTCCCTACAGCTATCAGAGCCTCTGTTTCCTCTTCTGGTCAATAAGATGGTGGAACTAGATGATCTCGAAGAATCTTGCCAACTCTAAAGTGATATCATTGCAAGGCCTGGTGACAAAGATCTAGATGCATAAGAGTACTAAAGAGGTCTAGAAAAAGACATGTACATATGCAAATATATTTATATGAGGATGGGGAAATAGATCTATGAGCCTACATTTCTAGGTTTAGTATTAAGGTAGCAGAAGGACATTGGGCCTCCACTCAAGTACTCCCTCAACACAAGAATACTTTCTTCTAGTAAATTGGCATTCTATGATGCTCACCTTCCCGACACAACCGCTGAAGACAAAGCGGGTGAATAAGCAAATGTGGTGAAGAAAGCTGATGGTGCCCGGCTATCAAAAGATACAGCGCCTGGGGTCTTAAAAGCTTGAAGGTAAACAAGTGGCCATCTAGCTCAGAAGCAACAAAGCCCACATGGAAGAAGCACACCAGCCTATGCAACCACGAGGTGTCAAAGGGATCAGGTATAAGGCATCATCAGAACAAAAAAATCTTACCATAGTGAATGATGGGGGGAGTGCGGAGTGGAGATCCAAAGCCCATTAGTAGACCACTGGAGATCCCCTTGCAGAGGGGTCTCGGGGAGGAGATGAGCCAGTCAGGGTGCGATGTAACAACGATGAGAAATACAACTTTCCTCTAGTTCCTAAATGTTTCCTCCCCGCTCCCACTACCATGACTCGAATTCGACCTTGCAAGTCTGGCTAGACCAGAGGATGTACACTGGTACAGATAGGAACTGGAAATACAGGGAATCCAGGGCGGATGAGCCCTACAGGGCCAGTGGTGTGAGTGGCGAAACAGGGAGGGTAAAGGGAGAATGGGTAGGAAAGAGGGAACCGATTACATGGAACTGTGTGTGACCTCCTCCCTGGGGGACAGACAACCGAAAAGTGGCTGAAGGGAGACGTCGGACAGGGCAAGATATGACAAAATACCCATTTATAAACTATCAAGGGCTCATGAGGGAGGGGCGAGCGGGGAGGGAGGGGAAAATGAGGACCTAATGTCGGGGGTTTAAATGGAGAGAAAATGTTTTGAGAATGATGTACAAATGCGCTTTACACAATTGATGTGTGTATGGATTGCGATAACAGTTGTATCAGCCCCTAATAAACTGTTTTTTTAAAAAAAGAAAAGAAAAAAAAGAGTACTAAAGTGCTATGTAACACAAAAAAGGAACCAAAATCCCCAAACCAAACTCACTGCCAGGGAGTCAATGCTGACCAAGCTGCCGCGTAGGACAGAGTAGAACTGTCCTTGTGGATTTCTGAGCCTCCAACTCTTCACGAGCATGGAAAGCCACACTGTTCTCCCACAGAACAGCTGGTGGTTTCAAACTGCGGACCTCGTGGTCAGCAGCCCAACTCGTAACCACTATGGCACCAGGGCTCCTAGTCCATCACCAGGCCACCTTGCAACTCTGGGACTATGGGCTTGAGTGACAGTCGCAGTGCAACATCCAGCAGCTTTCTAGAACTAATAGAAATAAGGTCCTGGCGTTAGCCAGAGAAAAACCCTGCAACTGAGGTGTTGTTCTTTGGAGCCAAAGCAGTTCTTGTTGCCCTCAAAATAGATTTTCTTCGCATCAATTTGGGATCTTATTTACAATGTGGGATAGGATCCAACCCATAACGATCCTAGTCTCATGCTCTTTCAAGAAAGTCAGCTTCCATTTAACTGAATTTTGGGTTGTTTGGTTTTTTTGTCAATTTATTGAAGACATGTTCCATCAAAATACAACTGCATTTTTGAATATCCGACATTTTATCTTATAGTTCAACCTCACTGTGCCTGTGAAGGTTGTGAGACTCATAAATCTGGAGGTAACAAACGATTCCAGTAAAAAAAATAAAAAGATCTAAATTTCAAATCACAAACCAATAAATACAGAGAGCTTTGGTCACATACTGGCTTGGTCAGTAAATAAGTGTGTTGTTTTTAAATCGGCACGCTACACTTCTTGAAGTCCCTCTCTCTTCCCTCTCTCTCATAATTAGCTAATCAGCCAATTAGGGGCTCCAACGATCACAAATGTCAGGGAAGAGAGAAAGGGAAAAAATGAGGAGCTAGTCAAGGTTGAACAAGATTCTTTTACTTTCAAGAGTGTCCACCATTAACCTCGAGAGAATTCTACACCACCTTGACAGGTTCACTATTCCTAGCCTCAGCCCCTCCCACCTCCTTTCCCTGTTACAATTGTTAGTTCCATTAATTGGCTGATTAAGGATACCCAGACATTTTTATTAACTGGCAATTAGGGTCAGACCCAGAAACACAGACTCCTACAGTCCCTTCTGGTCAGGGCGTGTTACTTAAGTTTGAAAGTCTGCTTTGCTTAAGTTAGGTTTCTGGTCTGGCTATTTTCACACCATCTAAGAGTCCTAGACCTCAAGATTAGTAGTTCCAACCTAACAATCTCTCCAAGACAAAAAGAAGAGGCTGTCTGCTCCCATAAAGATTCCCAACCCTGGTGACAGTGTGGTTACTCATTGGGTCGCTAACTACATGGTCTGTAGTTCAAAACCATCAGCTACTCCAAGGGAGAAAGAAGGGACTTTCTACTCCCATAAAGATTTACAGTCTCAGAAACTCACAGGGGCAGTTCAGAACTGTCCTATAGGGTCACTATGAATCAGAATTGGCTCGATGGCATGGAGACTGTCAACTATCAGTTGAACTCAACCTGTGAGAATAGGTTTGGGGTTTTTTGGTACAGCTTTTTCAAATCCTCTGGCATTCATTTGAGAGCAGCAATCATTTCATCTCCAAACAGGAGAAAATAAAAAAATATGTCTGGGAATACTGTATGGTCACACACCCTAGCAGTGCTTCCATCAGCTGTAATACTACTTTGGATGTGTTATTCAAAGCACACGTCTTTTCTTCCTCTCAAGATCCATCCTAATAGAGGAGCTGAGCCCCCCATTCAAAAAGCCCACAGAAGTACGGCCTGTGTGTGACATGTCCTCCTGCCCTTGGCCTAGGTAAAATTCTTCCGGGAGACTTTCCATAACTTCTCAAAGACCAGCTCATACTAACCTGAAGACTCATTACACCAAGTTCCCAATTCTGGACCAGGCCAAAGTGTTCCTACAATCCCCCAAATGACTTGGCTGTCATAAGAAAAGGTGTGCTTGTATTAAGACCAGGTGGCCCACTGAGGCAGAACCGGGCATATCAAGTGGGGCAAATGCGCTGAGAAACCACCTACAAGCTTCTCACCAGAAAAGCCTAGAGGACTACTTCTGAAATGTCACTTAATAAACTCAAAGCCAAACACTGCCATCCAGTCAATGCTGACTCACGGCGACCCTGTGGGACAGGGTGGAACTGCCCCTGTGGGTTTCCGAGACTGGAACTCTTTACGAGAGTAGAAAGCCTCATTTTTCTCCCATGGAGCAGCAGGTGGTTTCAAACTGCCATCCTGGTGGTTAGCAGCCCAATGCATAACCACTCCACCACCAGGGCGCACCCTGAAATGTCTCAGTCATTGAAAACCCTATGGAGTACATTGCTACTATGAAATGCACGGGGTCACCAGGAGTCAATGGCAAATGTTTTATTATTATTATTAGGTCTAGGTCTAAGGTAAGTTGACAGGAGTAGGGAAGCTACGGGGCCAGCCCACAGTGCTTAGCCCTACCAGTTATTCACCAAACCTTAAAATGAAGCACATGGAGCATCACACAGGTAGCTCAGTATCCCCTGGACATAGAGGTTGAGAGTGTGGACTGTGGAGCCAGACGGCTTTGGTTTCTGTCTCTGATCTTACTAGCTGCTTGACTTTAGGCAGTATATTGACCCTCTCTGTGCCTCCATTTCTGCATCTATAAAATAGAGGACAATAATAGGTCTCCATAGTTAATCTCCGCTGCGAAAAGAAGTGAGTCATTATCTGTAGGACTCTTTTAAAATTACCTGGCAAAAGTGAGCGTTACCAGAGTACTGGTTCATTACAATAAGGAAAATTGACAACAGGCCAGTGGCATTCATCCTGTCCTAGTGTCACCGGCACCTTGCCCTCAAAATGGCAAGTGTTTAGGAGACATGATGTATTTTGTCTTTGTACCAGCCTTGAACGATAGCCATGGAATGACCAGAGATCAGAGAGGGGAGGCACTAAGGGATCCAGGTGTCCAAAAACCAATCGTGTACCTCACTTTTCTGTTTGGCTGGTCTACTACACCCAAGAATGCACCATGACACTTGGTCACCAGAGAGGAAAAGGGCAAGGAGCAGGTCTAAAACTGAGCCAAAGCGGAAAACCAGTGAAGTCTCTCTTCAAACTTGGATCCTTCCATTCCTCATCTCCTCTCCCTTCAAATTCAGAAACTGCTCCCTCCTTCGCTCCAACCCGCAAGGGTAAAACATCTCCTCCAAAACAAACAAATCAAACCAAGTGAAAACTCAGAAGGTTGGGTTCGGAAGGTCTACCTCCAGGTCTTCTGCCCTCGTGGTAGAGGTGAAGCCCCAGGGGCCCTAGGGGGAAGGGGCTGGAGTTACATGATCAAACTCTCTTTCCCCCCCCCCTTCCCCCCCCCCCAATTTCTTCAGATTCAACCTCAAGGTGCAGTTAGGGAAGACCAATGGGCAGCTCTCCTGCCAGAATTTGCATTTGGATTCTGTGCAGACTGGCATGCTTTTCAAGAGTTCAAGCCAAATGCCACTTCATGACTTCTGATGTGCTGTTTGCACGGGCCATTCCACTGTAACTGAGTATCTTGTTCATCGCATCTTGGTCTTGCTCTTCTTCCCCGTACTCACCATCAATATCTACAAGTGCCTTACAGTCCAAGGCTATCATGGTGATGGAGGGTGATAAAACTACATGGAGAATGTTGCCTTTTGACTGTTCTGGTTTTTGTCTATAGCAATTTAGTTACTAGGGCAAGTTTCCTATGCTATGGTTATTCCAACTGTGAACTTGAAGGATTGCTCATCCTCCGACCAACAACTAAGTGACTTAGAAGTAAAGAAGAGGTAGCACGGAGAGATAAAATGGAAGATCCTGCTGGATCCAATCCTATGCTCTGTTTACAAATGAGGAACTAAAAGTCCAGAGAGGGCAAGCCACAGAGCTACCGTGTTTCCCCAAAAGTAAGACATCCCCGGAAAATAAGACCTACTTACAGTTTTGCCTCTTGCTAAAATATAAGACTTCCCCCTGAAAATAAGACCTCCTCGAAAATAAGGTCCCCCAAAGCTACCGTGACACTGGAATGTAGCGGCGGGTGCCTCTGCACAGCTCACTATTGGCCGCAGTGCAGACGGAGTAGACAGGAAGTGTGGGGTCTCTTTTAATAAAACAATAAATGTCTACCATATTCCTCTTCATGGAAAAATAAAATATCCCCTAAAAATAAGACTTATCGCATCTTTGGGAGCAAAAGTTAATATAAGACACTGTCTTATTTTTGGGGAAACAGGGTAGTTAGGGTAGGATTAGGTCTAGGACTAAGGTCTTCAGGTGCAAGTGCAGTTATAAGAAATTCCTTCACAGGAAATATACAGCATGAAGTGGGGGTGAACAGCGTTATTGCAAAGTGTAGTCCTGAGTCTTACTGGAACTGAAATTTGCAGACCCTCTGTGTTAAGCACAGAGGAGAAAAATGCTATCCTTTCAATAAAAGCCACTGCAGGAATCCTGAGTATAGGAGGTAAGACATGGCGAAGGCACACTCACGTGGGGCAAAATGGTACTCAAAGCCTCTATGAGTCCGAAAAGAAACTCTCTGGAAATATTTACTCGGCTCTCTACCTTTCATCATTTGATAATGCTTGATTGTGTTAAATTAGGAGCTGGGCCCTTTTAGAGAGTCCTACTGAATTTGGAGCAATCAAATCCTATTGCATTTCTATAGCACATTTCTTCCCCTAATTTTCCGAGTTGCCTGCTGATCTTTATTTGCCAACGAACACCATACATTAACATTGCCGTTTGGGAGAAAATGCGTAACATTTCCTACTATGTTATAGGTCAATAGTTAATGCAGTCCAAGTTTCATTTGTCTCCCATTAAAATTGCTTATTTGCCTCATCTCGATGTATATCAAATGGTAATAAGATACGGAATATAGAAGGTTGTGACCCATGCCGGTAGGTTTTGCTGTTTCTAGGGTTTTCTCGTTAATTGGTTGCACTGGGTGTCAGATCTGATTCTTCCACGCCATTGTTAAGGCTGATGATTCTTCAGAAGGCCGTTGAAAAGAGAACCAGGAATTTCACCACAACGAGGGGATGAGAAGCAACGTTTCCTACAGGCAGGGGCAACGGTTTTTACTTTGATTGTTTGGGAAATTAAAGGCATCTCTTCTGGAAACTTGTTGGGTTTGAAAGGGAAGAGAAAATCTACTACTTTTGAGATTTCTGCACCGATGTCAGAGGTTCGGGCTAGAAGACATTTCTGGAACCAGAATGTCTGACTAGTCGGAAGAAATGATGCTTCCCACCTTTACGTAACGACCTGCCCTGTGGAGCGATGGATACCCTACTTTGCCTAAGGTCTTCCTTCACTATTGGGTGTTAGGATTCTGATTCATAAATTAAAAAATACATATTTACCACTCCGGGGGATTTCACTTTTTGAACCAATAGGCAAAAATCTTTTGTGATCTGATGAATGTTTCCCTTCTGTGTCTGTTGCTAGGCACTGTATGTTTGATTATTAGATTCTTTCTCTCTCCTCAGTTGAGAAAAAGAACTTGGGAGAAATAGAAAAGCAAGGGAAGGCCACTGGTTGGTTAGTCCGAAGGCCCAGGTGGAATCACGTTCTACTACTTACTAACCAAAGACCATGGGGGAGTTAGCACAGCTCTCTGGGCCTCTGTTTCTCTATCTGTCCCATTGCAGCTGTGAGAATCTATGTGACTGTGCTTGGTCAACTGCAAATTCTAAATCAATGGGTTGATCGTTAATAACAATAAAAGCCATGAATCATGGAGCCCAGGATCATGTCTCCAAATCCAACAAGTGGAGACAACAATCAGTTCCCTCCACAGCACTAAAGACCCACATCACGGAATAACACCGTGGTCAAATCGCCTGGCCTTGAAGAGGAAAAGAACCGTAGTCAGGTAACCTCAGGAAAACCAGGTTGGCACTAACATAGCCCATGTGGAGTCACTGCCAGTGGCACTAAGGGGCATGCTGTGGGCTAACAGAGTGTAGAAAATGTCTGGTGAAACATGCCCCACCCTCCCCCCACCAATCAGGGAGCTTAAATTCCTTTAGGGTCTATTTGAAGTGTGGGGTCTATTTTCTGTGCCATATGCAGGGGAATAACTCTTTTGATGAACTGGTTTGAAAACTTCTAATGCTTCAGGACCCAGTGCAGTCACATCTTCTGTGACCAATTCTGAAGCCTGCCAAGTGAAATTCATCTCTCCAAATACCGTTGATGACACGGTGTGCCTCTAGTGTAGCACTCATTGCTACGTTGCTTAGCTTAGAAGAGTGTATGTGTGTGCACGCATATGTGGTGCCTCTCTCATAAAAGTGTAAGTTCCTTGAGGGCAGGAGCCAAGTCTTGGGCATGATTATATTCCTGATAGTTGGAACACACTGCCTGACATCCAGTAGTTGCTCAGTAAACACTGTTAACTGTTCAAGGGAATGAGAACCATACATTTACCATGAAGGGAACTCTTTCCTTTTCCTGTGTCTTATAGCAATCTTCTTCGAGGGCATCCTCTCCTTATTGAATCCTGTAAATTAGGGAACATTCACTGTTACTGAAGCTAAATGGCCGATGATCTCAGATTTGGACAAGAGGGGAGTCTCTTTCTGGACAAAATTGAGTCCAGCAGTGTCACTCAATCCCTCAAGAGAGGTTTGTGTGCTTGAGTTTTCCCAAGTCTTCATCCCAAATGAAGGCTAGGTCCATCTAAGATCGTGCTTTCCAGCACAAAAACCACAGGTCACGTGTACATCATGAGCTATTTAAAATGTGCTGAATCTGACTCAGGATGTATTTGAAATGTAACTTCCACACCAGATTCCCTAGACTTAGTACAAGGGAGAAAAAAATGTAAAATATCATCATCACTTGGAGATTGATGGCATGTCCTCAAGATAAGCTTTTGGAAGTAATGAGTTAATAAACTATATTCTTAAAATTTCATTCCACCTGCTTCTTTTACATCATTTTAATGTGGCTATGAGGAAAGAGAGAATGATACTCATATATGTGGCTTAGATTATATTTTGACTAGGCAGCATTGCTCTAATGTTTAAGACAATTAGAAGGATCTTCAAAAGAGTTAAAACTGGTGGGGGCAGAGGGAACCAAATAAATTCTTAAGACAGCATAAACACTAATAATTAGTGCATCTATCTTCTCCTCTGAAATCCAAAAGGACTTCAACAACCAAAGGGGCATGACCCAAAACGCTGACTACATATTCCTCTCAAAAAAGGTTTGGGCCCGTATCCAAGCAAGAAATCAGGATCCTAAACCATGCCCTTCTATACAGAGAACAAGAATTACACAATTTTCAAGGGAAAGAAAGACCACTGAGTCCATTTCAACTCATAGTGACCCTATAAAACAGAGTAGAACTGCCCTTATTTATGCGTTTCCAGCTGATGGTTTCAAACTGCTGACCAACACATAACCCACTGTGCCACCAGGGCTCAAGTAGTTATAGTCAAATAAGAGGTGGCCTTCTTGACGTTTCTGAACAATGAATCCTCAATTTTTACCACCTTCGTTTGTGCTGACATGACAGCACAACCAACGGAGAAGCTCAAATAAAAGCCAACTGTTTTCCAAACAGTGGCACCAGCGCCTTGCATTCTAACAATGTTTGTGGAATTGAATTTGGAAAAGGTTGCCCAGTTGCATTGAATCTCTTTTCCACTAAAGTCTGTGTAACCGGTGTATGTCTACTTGCAACCCTAAAATTCTTCTCTACGTCCATCTATATCATGTGTCATAGATGGACACAGTACGCTCTTGGTTCTGTAGCTGATAGTGGACAGGATTGGGTATAAATAAACTAAACTAGACACCTTCAATGTACTGAATGACTTCTTTCTAAAAAGTAAATAATTAATCAAATAGTTGCATTGACATGGAATTCACCTTTCATGCAATCCAATGGTTTAAATATATTTAAAAGTGTGCAATCATCACTACAATCAATATTAGAACACATTGCTCATTCTTGTACCCATTTTTATTAGCTCCACATGACCTCCCAACTGCCATCCCCCAACCACACACACACACACACACACACTCCCTGCCATAACCCTAAGGAACTATTAATCCAGTTATTGTCTTGAATACCTTCTTCTAACCATTGTTCACTCTAAGCAGGAGGGCCCTCATGGCCAGCCACATAATAAGAGAGCCTGGGCATATTGCACATACCTGAAGTATTGAAATTTGCTCATACATGAAGGTTTGGGGCTCCACGTACAAACCCCAGCTGTCATCTGAAAATGGGGTATTAAAAAAAAGATCCTCCAAGGAACTGATTGTTTTAGGCTAAGGAAATACAAATACTGCAAGAATAGTCCTGTTCAATTGCTGGCAAGACCACTGAAAATGTAAACAGCCCAAAGCAGTACCAAGGGGCTTACTCTGCTAATTCAGAAAAATATCAAAAAAACGAAACCAAAAAACATTCAGCCTAGCCCTTTGGCATTGTGAATGCAGACTTAATCGCTGATGGGTCGATCTTATTTTCAACAGGTTGTGCATGGCCACCCTGTAGGCACCGATTTTGTCTGCAGTGACTGCCTTTAGAAGAGACAAAAATCCAATCCACTCTAATAAATTGGAGATCAGACATAATGCAAATCTGATCAGTTCTATCCTAGAGACCCAGCAACCTCTGTTCAAACTCGCCTCACATTAGGACGCTCTTCAATTGGATTGTTTTTAATGAGCCCCCCACACACCCCTATCTATTTATGTCTTTTCTGCATCTTCTGGATCACCTCCTTGAGTACCATTGAGTTGTTTGTGAGGAGACAAGCCACAATTACAATGTTGTCAAGGCCCTTCTCCTTTTCTAGTTCAAATCCTTGTTCCTGCTGTTTGCTAAGCACTTGTTCCCTGGAACAGCTTTCAGCCCAACAGAACACACTGAAGGCTGCTCTCCAAACCACTCTGTCCTGCTGTCACCCAGTGAAACAAGCTCTTCAAATTCCATCATGTGAACTTTTCACCGGGAACAATCTCCCTCAGACAACTCCATTCAGAGATACTATCCGTGAAAGTGGGACTCAGGGAAGAGGTGACATCACAGACTTCCCCCTCTGGCCAGGGTCATGACCACCAAGGTTGTATTTCAGAGGCTCCCACGTGGTTTGACACATGATTTTCTTAATGATCTAACATGTCCCCCTAGGTCCCCATAACTTAGCATGGTTATACTTGAACTTGCAACTTAGCATGGTTATACTTGAACACAAAACCGGGTACTGGTGTCAAGAAAGGCTTGGCTTTCCAGAAGGAAAGAAGGAAAAACTTGTAGGCTGGGGCTGTCGAAGGCTTAGGAGAGCGACGACAAGGTCTAGTGTGTGATACATGCCATGGGGAGTCGGAGGGAGGGGAGGCGGTGTTGAGCAGCATATGCAGAAATCTAGAACCAAAATACGATATCCAGTTCACAACTGCAAAGTTAAAAAAGAAGAAGAAGGAGGAGGAACGAAGAAAAGGAAAATAAAACAGGAATGACAAAAGTGAGGGAAAGTGAAAGGAATTAGATTTTCCTTTTTGAAAGTCTGAAGCTCAGGTTTGGAGAAGAACGCTCTGGAAAATGCATCCAGCCAGCGGCATCTGGATTTCTCCCCTGGCAGCTCTAGGAAGGCTTTGGCCTGTCGCTCACGGATTCAGGGTGAATTCCACTGCAGTTTTGACAAAGATGCTGCATAGGGACTCTGTGGCTTTCCAAGTCCCATTTGGGTCCAATGAGTCTATAAACTCATCTCTCTGTCTAGTACCCTCTTGTTTATCTTCTTCCTTTTGTGAAAGAAAAGGATCCAAATGAGGCGTCCTTGGTTGCAGTACGCCCCTTACCATTATCAGTTTCTGTCAAGCCCACCCTGACTTAGGGTGACCCTACAATGTGCCAGAAAAGAGCTGTGCTCCATTTGTCAATGATTTTGAAAGACATCTCTTGCCAGGCCTTTGAGGCACCATGGTGTACATAGACTTAAACCTTCCAACCTTTGTTAGCAGCTGAGCGCATTCACTGTTTACACACCCCGAGATTCTACTCTACCTCTTTAGCATTCAGAATTGTTTATTCTTTCGTTCTTGATCTTCTGCAGAAGATGGAAAGAAAAGATCTGCAGAAACCTGCTCTGTGCTGGGACATTCCCACCCCACCAGGGGTCTTGCCATTCCCACTGGCAAGCCTCCTAGTTTAGGAATGTTTCATTGTGGAGGTGCTTGTTTCAAGGGGGCCCAGCAAGTCAGACACTAGATTGTTAAAATGAGAATAGCACAGAAAGAAAGCAGGTACTTCTACTGCTCGGAGTGACTTACATTCCTGACACAAAGTGTCAGAGCTTGCAAGGACCTGAAAGCTCATGAAATACAACAGACTTCTTCACTCCAGATCAAGTTAAAGAGATGCCAGATAAAGAAAGAAACCAAAGGCTGAGACAAGAAACTAGCCTATAATCGCCTGCGTGGAATATGGTCTCATTTACCCTGAGACCAAAAGAAACTAGATGGTGCCTAGCTACCACTTCTGTCCATTCTGATCAGGTCCTCAGTAGATGGATCCTGGCAGAATAGAAGAAAAATGCACAGCAGAATTCATGTTCTTAAGAAATCCAGAGTAACTGAGTTGGTTGAGTGGGTGAGTCCCTGACATCCTCTTTCAACTCTTGCACCCAAACTCTCCCCTGAGGCCACCTTTTAGCAAAATAATGAATTAGCTCCAGGTTAAAAAACAAACAAACATTTATAGGAGACCAAAATGTCAACAGAGATCACTCTAAAACATTGTTTCATAAGTGGGGGATCCTGCATCTGGAATAATTTTTTTTGGGGGGGGGCTGCAAAAGCAAATATTTACACTTTGTCCTGGATTATAGGCTATAGTACAAACATTTTTCATTGCCAGGGGAGGCACTGAGCCTCCCTACCACCACCACCACAACAACCCTAAAAAGAGAATGTCAAACCAAATAAGTTTGGGAACGGACGGCAAGCTCTCAAGTAAAGATGAGAAGATAACGAGTCAGGGAAAGTAGAGCACCGGTTACAAAACATGCACCCAATGTTGGCACACACCAAAAAATGCAATTCACGTCACTGAACAACCTGTGAGGCAATATTCAAATAGAAACCCAATTCATTGTGTATGCTTTCACCAAGAAGATATGTATTTTTAACTAATAATAGAGAGAGACCAGAAGAGATCCTGACTGACCCAAGGTCAGTCAAGACTTGATCCCAGATCGTGTGTGCTTGCCATAAAAGCCAGGCGCATTGCCATCTTATCTCCGAATAAGAAGGTTACTTGCTTATTATACACTTTATTATTTATATACATTTTATTCTTTGGGGAATCATGTTTAGTGCCCTAAAGAATAAAAGTACTCCTCCAACGCTTTGTTTTGAACTTTCTGCCCCGTCATATAATGTTTTGACCATAAGAACTTTTTCATTAAAAACCACAAAAACATGAGTGGGTAGTTGGTGTTTAATGGGAGCAGAGACGGGGGCGGTGATCAGAAGTTTTCGAACTAAATGACGGTGATGGTTACACAACATTGTGAAGGTACTAAATGCCCTGGCAGTGTTGTGCTCTTGTTAGCTGCCGTCGAGTGTGTTCTGATGCATAGTAGCCCTGTGAGTACAACAAAGCAAAACACTGGCCAGCCCTTCACCATCCTCACAATTGTTCTGTTTGAACCCATTGTTGCAGTCACTGTGCCAATCCATGTTGTAGAGGGTCTTTTATTTTTTTTTACACACACTGAACAGCATCCACTTAAACATGGTTAAAATGGCATATACATATGTGTATATATATGTATGTTTTTGTGTGTGTATATATACACATCTATTTACACACATATTTTGGTCATTGGTACTTTGGACATGTCAGGCAAATCCAGTTCCAGGAGAAGGACATTGTGACTGTGAAAGTAGCGGGGCGCAGCAAAACAGTGGAAGGCCTTCAGTAAGATGGATCGACACAGTGGCTGCATCAATAGGCACAAACACATAAGAACCACTGTCAGCTGGTGCAGGGCCAGGCAGTGTTTCGTTCTGTTATTCACACAGGGTCGTTATGAGTCAGACCTTACTCGATGGCATCTAATAACAAAAGCAGCGTGTGTGTTGTGTGTGTTGCCACAATAAAAAAATTTAACATGCATAAAAATCTGATAAAAGTATAGTTATAAGTTTGAGTATTACTTTTTCAGCCTACTCATGTAATCCTGGAGACCTCATGTGTGTCTGAGTACAACTGTACAGCAGAGTGTTTTTAATGACTGAGTTTTGGGAGGTTGCCAGGCCTTTCCTTCTAGGTGCCTCTGGCTGGCCTTGAGTTTCCAACCGTTTGCTTAGCAGCTGAGTGTGATCACCATTTGCACCCACCAGGGACTCTGAGTAGGAATTGGGCAAAGAGAGAATTAGGCAGCGTAGTCCAGGCCAAAGGAACACCAAGGGGAAAGAGCCCAGAGACAAGAGATGAAAGCAAGTTCCTCATGTGGTCCCGTTTGGCTGGTGACTGGAGTGAAGTAGTGGTGGCAAGGGGTGACTTGTGCTCCGTGAAGGCACAGCTCCAGCAGCAGCTTCCCAAAATGAAGACAACTTGATACAAAGAGGACGCCTGCCATGCCAGAGTACCTTCACGGTACCAGTCCCTGCCCCTCCTCAGCATGCTGACTATAAGTGATGCGACATTGAATTAAGTACAGATGAGGCAGCAGGGTTTTGAACCGGTTCCTTCCATGTCCACCCTGGCTGAGAATGTGCTTTTACACACCAGCGACACTGAATGAGAATCCAATGCCCTAAGAGGGAGAAACAGCCTCGTGCATTGTGGGCAGTGGTAGCTTTCTTGATGAGGAGCCCCTGTGATCATCCCAGGTGAGGTCAGTTGTAAAACGAAGAGTTGGCCCTGTCCAGGGTGCTCTTTGGAGCACTGATGGCACTGTGAGTTAGGTGTCAGACAGCTAACTGCAAGGTTAACTGTTCAAAGTTACCAACTCCTCTTTAGAAGAAAGTTGAGGCTGTCTGCTCCCATAAAACTTTACAGTCTCAGAAACCTTATATAGGG
>NW_022103917.1:5048102-5053542 GCF_000313985.2 Echinops telfairi
TGGGCCAGGGTGGGGGTGGGGTGGTAGCAGAGGTTGGTAGGATGGATGATCTTTAAGGTATTGTCTAGCTCTTAAGTTGCGAAGAATTCCAGACAAGACCTTTGCTGTTAGCTACCCTTGAGTTGAATCTAACTCATGATGGTGCCGGAAAGACTCCATGCGTGCAGAACAGAACACAGAGTTTTCAAGGCTGGGACTGGTTGGAAGCAGATAGCCAGGAGTGCCTTCTGGGTAGAATTTGTACCACTCAGGCTGGCCAGACAGAGACTCCTAGAACATAAAGCACAGGTCTGTGAACCACCCACGAAGGTCCAGGCTGATCAGCAAGCAAGACACCCCTGGACAAAGTGATCCAACTACCTTGTTCCTTAACTCTCCCTCCATCATCTTGATCAGGAAGCGGTGTGGTCTAATGCTCAACCAGAAATTTAGAAATTATCACCAGCTCCCCAACCCCTCTAAAAGGCAAAATTCGAAAACCCCTAGTACTATTTATTGTTGCCTTAGTCAGCACTCCTGGAGCATGTATGGAATATGCAAAGTGATCGTAAAAGGGTTATCTGCAAATGAGGAGATTCCCTTTCAGCCTGTGCAGAAAATTCCTCAACAAAGAGCAATTTAAAGTGCATTCCTTGAATCACTCAAAAATCTCACAATAAGTCCTGGAGGAAGGGAAGGAGGGAGGAGAAAGGAGATGGGGAAGAAAGGAGGAGGAGGGGGAAGGAAAGCGCATCAGAATGACCATGGTCAGCTCCTAGGTAGTGCCTCGATACCTAGATCCTTCTCCTAACCACACCAAACCAAACCAAACCTCGCTGCCATTGAGTCAATTCAAACTCACAGTGACCCCATAGGACAGAGTAGAGCTACCCCTGTGGGTTCCAAGAATGAAACTGTTTAGGGGAGTAGAAAGTCTTATCTTTCTTCCACAGAGCAGCTGCCACATGTGAACTGCTGACCTTGAAGCAAAAGCAGCCCAATTGTAACCACTCTTGTTAAAAATGTAGATTCTGCTTCTGGTTGCCTGGGGTGGAAAGGCAAATTCTCCAGCAGTGGAGCTAACTGGGTGAACTGGTTCAAAACCCTGGATTGACCGTACTTGGGGGAAAGGCGGACTCTCCGAGTAAGGCATGACGATAAAAGAATGGGGAAGAAACGAGTGGGGAAGTCTAGAAACTAGAGCAGGGTCTTTCAGGTGCTTTGCCTGGCAGGACATAAACAGGAGTCCCTTGGTGGTACAAACTGGTTAACATGATCAACTGCTAGCTGAAAGGTTGGAGGGAGGTTGGCATCCACCAGAGGTGCCTCATAAGAAAGGTCTGGCATTCAAATTCCGAAAAACCCACTGTTGAAAAACCATAGGGCACAAGTGGGGTCATCACAACTCAGAGTGGACTGGATGGCACCTGGATAAGTAAACAGACTCATCCACTCAGTTCGTGACGGTATATTAAGCATCTGTGTGGCTTGGGCACAGTGCTAGGTGCTCGACATGATGGAAGTAACCACAACAAGACAGATGGGGTCTCTGCCCTCATCCTCACAGGCTTTCATTCAACTCTCCCTGACATGTTATCAGAGAGACCGGTCCCTGGCAAAGGACATCATGTTCAGTAAAGGGGGGGGGGGGCAGTGAACAAGAGGAAGGCCCTCAAGGAGATGGATTGACCTCATGGCTGCGTTGAATAGCTTCAAGTAGGAATTGACTTGACCTGTTACCACAGCTGTGGTTGTTCCGTCAGTTCCGATGCCCCAAAGGGTGTTGTCTTGGCTTCGATGAGCGAGCTAGGCAGAAGTACCAGAAAGAAAAAAAACAAACAAACAAAAAACCCAGGGAAAGCAGGACTGCTTTGCTTCTCCCAGACAAGCCCTGTGAGAGATGGGAAATGACAGCTTTCGCATCCTTCAGCAAGCACCTTGTCTGGTGGGAGCAGGCAGGAGTAAAGGCTTCCCAGAGAAAGCCCTACCCAGGTAACATCGCCTCAAGTTGGGGCAACCAAATGGCAATGTCCCCAATAAGAAGCCTGTGGAGATGCCCTGGGCTGTCCTGGCTGGGCAGCTGGGCACCCTTCACATCACCATCAGGCCAGCTTCCCGAGAGACCCCCTATGCGTTGGCCCTCACTTTCCCTACCCAGCTCCTGTATCCCCTGAACTTTCTCAACTGCTTCTTCAACATCCTCAGATATGTAGTTTTGCTGGGGTCCCCTACACTCAACCTTCCTACCCCTCATCCAGGCCTGCTGAAACATGCTGTGGACCCTCGCCATTCTTGGGCACAACCCGTGGCTGCTTCTCTTGCTGTTCGAAGGGCTTGTGGGGCTATAGAGTTTACCTTTCTGGCCAGGATCCTTTCTGAAGCTAGGGCTTATTTGTAGGATTTTCTGGCTCCCTGCTCAGGCCCTAGAACAGTGCCTCCATAAATATCTAGGGGAGCTCCTCAGAAGCACATCTGTCTATTACCTATCTTCTCCTGCAAATGACACAGACAAACAACACAGCAATCTAGACCCATTGTGCTTTGTGCACTGGTTCAGGCCTTTTAAACTTCCTTCCACTCTTTCCAAAATCTCAAGTCTCTGATGCTCCCTCCCTTCCAGCTCTCTTTATCACCTCCACCCCAGCCCTAGTCAGGACTTTGTCCCTTTACAAGCCCAACGGACCTTCAGTTACAAATTCTTTCCACTGTCATGCTCCTCCTTCAGACCAGAGGGGGTGGATATTTCATGAAGGCTAGTCGCACAGTTCATCCCCCAGGCAACTGCAGGGACTCTGAGACACCCTAGAACCTACTGGGTACTTATGAACTAAACATATTTGTAACCAATACAAGTTTGGGAATACCTGGCTGTTTCATTTCGATGACAATAGTTTACAGTATCGGGAGCCCTGGTGGTGCCCTGGGTCAAATGAAAGGTCAGCAGTTTAAACTCACCAGGTGCTTTGGAACAGAAGGATGTGGCAGTTTGCTTCCATAAAGATCTAGAGTCTAAGAACCCCAAGAAGCAGGGTCGGCCTGGGGGGGTGGCATGTAATTCTACAGGTCTCCTCTAGCCTACTGGCTTGACACAGGCTCGCTATGAAGTAGAACTGAAACGGGATCTACTTTGTCTTTTGAAAATAATCAGTGTTGCTGTTTTCTGAATAGAACGCGTCTTAGTGATTCACTGATTCTATTTAGAAAGGGAAAACATTGGTTGAGCAGTGAGTTACACATTGGACTGCTAACCACAAGGTCAGCAGTTTGAACCCACCAGCCGCTTACTGCTCCTGTAAAGAGTTACCGCCTCAGAAACCCACAGGGGCTGTGCTCCTCTGTCCGTAGGGGCTGCTCTGAGTCAGAATTGACTCAATGGCAGTGAGCTTTTTCTTTGTTTTTTTTAGTTGCCAAATACTATGCTCGACACTTGAAAGATGGACCTCATCTAATCCTCACAGTCCCACTTTACAGATGGTAAAACGGAGGCCAAACGACATGACATGACTTGCTGAGAAATTGTGGAGCTAGCATTCTACCGCCGATTCTTTTCCTACATAGCCCTGGCTTTTAGTTCTGACACCAGTAAATCATAGTGGCAGGTGAAGCCTAAGTAGTGAGTCTTCCACTTGGAGACAGAGATCTCCGCAAAGATGTGACTCGGGCAGAAAGAATGTTAACATTCCTTGGGGGGAAAGGTGTTCCACTGAGTCACTAAGAATAACGGCTTCTTCTATCAGGACAGGCCACGTCCTTGGTTTACTTTTCCTTTAAAAGTGCATCGAATTGACCCAGTATGGGATATGATCTACCTGACCACCAAGAGCACCTTTTTACACCATCACTCATCACCCCAGGTAACTTTCCTTTCAAAATAAAGATGGGTCATCTGCTATACATTCCTGGCACCAGCTGTTTCCTGAAAGCTGGTCCACGGAGTCAAATTGGAAGACTTCCGATTTCACGAAGATGTCACACATTATATTTTGATAGAATATAAATGAATGAAAAAAACATGGAGTTGAAAATAAAACGAATCAAAAAGCGTGTTAAAGTAAACAAGCAAGAAAGGGCCAAAGTCTCTTTAACACCAGGGCTTTAAACCAGTTAGTTCCAGTTCAACACCCTATCCACCTGAACTTCCTGTTCTACCCCAGATAGAAACCGAATTTGTAGTTTACCAGAGATCCTCAGAAATGCCTAGAAAGCCTAATAACGCTTGTTAAAATTCGGTTTGGATTCCATGTATCTGGGGCAGAAGTGTCCATTTTCAGCAGATGCTCGAACTCCATCTGCTTCCAAGCCCTGCTTATGCCCCAAGGAAACACCAGCTTCGTATCCCCTTTTAAGAAGGTTTAATCAGGTCGCATTTATTCATTCAACCAACATTTATTGAGCACTGAAACTGTGCTAGATGCTACAAAGTGTGACTTGAACAAGATAAACCAGGCTCAGTCTTTAACCCGCTACATTGCTGAAAAGGCTCTTGATAACTACGGTGCTTAAGGTTCTCGGCCAAGATTCAAGGTTTTCAGAAAGAGTTTCGAGAGGCGTCTTGTGGAATATCTGGAAAGTTCATTTGTAGCAGAACTGGCAAGATTTGTTAACAAAGCAAAGGGAGCGAGGTGGTCTCTAGGCCACCCCTGGGCTGGCGTCTCTGAGGTGGCGGGGCGGCAGCGTGTCACACCTCCACAGGTTCAGGTCATTCGGTTGCGCTTTGGGCTGGGCAAGTCTGTGAGGGCCTGGGCACCCGGAGATGAAGGGCGCTTGCGGATCCCGGCGCCTCCCGGCCCGGCGTCGACTTCTTCCGCATTCGCGGGGTTCAAGGCGTGGCCGTCGAGGAAGGTAATTTTGCGGCACGCGGCAGCGCTGCCGCCACCATAACCGTCGCCGCCTGGGTCACTGTTGCGCGGCTGCGGGCTGGGCGCGGCGGCCGCCAGGGTACGGTCAAAGCCATGCAGGGCGATGGCCTCGTGGAACGGCTGCAGGTCGACGAGCGCAGGGGATGAGGCCGCCTGGCCCGGACCCCCGACGGCGGCGGTGACCGCTGGCTTGGCGGCGGGCCGGGGGGCTCTCGGCGCCGCGGGGGTGGCCGGCCCTTTGCCACAGAGGAAACCAATCAGGTCTTCGCGGCGGATGAGGCTGCGACCATTCTGCGCCCAGGCCAGCACATCCCCGACGCGCCGCTGGCGGCCCACCTGGACGCCCAGGTCAAAACTTTGGCGTTGGGCATCCCCGCTAGCCTTGTAGAGGCTGGTCACGGCCACGGCCGCGTGCTGGAAGGGGTCCCACGGCGACACGCCCGCCTCCACCTGCCACCCTGGCTCTTGGTAGAGCTGAGCCACGGCGGTGGCCGACTTCTGGAAGTGGTGCCACAGCTGCCTCTGCTGCTCCTGCTGGAGCCCCGTCGCTTGGGCAGCCGCCGCCTCCTGCTGCTCGGCGGCAGGCGGCTCGGCCGCGCACG
>NW_022103917.1:5053804-5063851 GCF_000313985.2 Echinops telfairi
GCCGCCCGGCTGCCTGGTGGCCCCGCCCTGCCCCGCTGGCCGCCACCCGCCCTCGGGCCCTTCCCCCAGCTGCCGCGGGGCCCTCTCTTCACACATTTTGGGTGCTTGTCCATCTCCTCCAATGAGCAGAGCAAATTTGGCATCCCTGGTTGCCAGAGAGGATTGTGGGGCACCGGCTCCGGTGCCGATCACATCCCATGCCAGGCCCCCCCGACGAGCGGGACAGGTGGAGGGAGAGAGGCCCCATAACCAGGATTCGGGATTCGAAGCGCGCCTAAGCATGCTTTTGCCCAGAGAGGGGGCGGGTCTCATAATAGGCAAAGCTTTTCCCCCTCCCCAGCCTCAGTTTCCTCCAAGTGTTCCCTGAGGCAGGCAGATGAGGTTTCCGGTAAGCCCTTCCAGTATGGAGTTGACTCCCATTTCCCTGCTGTCAGGGCCAGGCATCTCCAATTTCTGAGAGGAGGGGTGGGGGGCTGCAGAATTGGCATGGATCCGTTTCCACCCCACCCCACCACCACCCTGATTCACTAAAGTGGGGTTTGCGTAGTGGTGGCTGGTTTTCTCATTCAAAAACACAAGAGTGGAGGGTTGGCTGTGTGGTCGACCTTCAATGAAAGAAAAGCCCAAGAGGAAGAAGGGAAAGAGGGGAAGGATCACCCAAACAAGGAAGATCTTACTCTGGTGGGAAATGTTCCCCCTTTTGGGGGTGAGACAGAAGCTTATCTCGTTTCCAACCCCTTAAAATCGCAGCTAGATGACATGTAATGATGTAAAAATATATGAAACTGGTATACGATACATATATCTTTTCCTTGGGTTCAATACCAGCCTCCTGGTAATGAGCTCATCCTTTTCAGCGCAAACACTCCCCAAACAGACTGTATTAAAAGCGAAGAAAAATGATCACTTAGCTAAGAATAACATAAAAACATGGGAGAAAGGAACATCCAGTGATCTTTGAAATGCAAGGTGTGTGGGGGGGAGTTCGATTTTCACAATTTTTGTGGTAAAAGATTTGCTTGAGTCTCCAGAGACCTTCTCGAAGATAAAGGGAGCTAATTTTCTAGGAAAATGTTTAATAATTCGCAAGGATGAAAATGAAGCCATGCAATTACCTAATCAGTTCTCTTTGCCATCGTCCTTAAAAGAGATACAAGATGCTAAGTTAAATTTAAAAGCGATGAAGGAGAAGCAGGAGAAGAAGGGGATTGTGTCCTTTCTCTGCAAACCAGGCTTTTTCATGATTCATTAAACCCTTTTTCCATATGTGTAATTGAACTCTTCTCATTTGCATAAAGGAGGGATGAGGCAAAAGCCCTAAAATGAGCCGGAAAGGAGAGAGATGTTTCTGATTCTTCCGTGTTAACAAAAAATAGTGTAGGAGAAAACTCCAAGAAGGCAAAGTGCAACACACACTTGGCAATACAACACACACACACACACACACACAGCTCTGAAGTACTGCCTGGCCCGAGAGTGCAGATTTGGCAATGCTTTCATGGTTGCCCTGCACACCGGCCCTCATGGTTATCAGAGGCACATGTTTTTATTTTATTTTCTCTAATTAAAAAGATTGGACTGCAAGGACTGACAGTAGGACACCATATCCTACTTTCCCTCCTCATTGTTGATTGGGTTAAAAAACAAGAAGAAAGACGGCACTGTTTTTAAAGAGCACAACCCTCGGCTTGAGCTTGAGTTGTCTGGCTGGGATCCTCCATTCAGTTGGTTTCAGCACCTGATTAATTAGTTAATTAGTACTTAGAGCTGACTAGCCCCGGTCGGCAATTTTCATGCCCTGCATGGTGAAATGTTGAATCCAGCATTGAAATATCTGTGTCGTACACCCTAATTATTATCACCCCACTACTTTTTAAACCATTGCACCAAATTATTATTATAGACAGAGCCAGACAACTGTGTAGGAATATGTCCTTTCTGAGAAATAATGGTAGACTGAATCAATATTATTCACTGTTGCCCTTAACACATTTAAATAAAACAATTGGACGGTGGAAAGTCTAATTCAATTAGCCTCGAACTCCATTCGCTGAGAAAATGATAGTATAAGGGAGAAATATTAGGGGGAAAAAGTCACATCAAAAATGTTTACATCTTAACCATTTCTCAGATAGCAAAGAGTGCATCTCCAAGAGATCCTATCAGAGACTAGGTTTAGTCCCATATCAGTAAGCTTAAGATGTTAAAAGTAATAAAGAATGGAAAATCAAAGCAAAACTCCAATTTTTTTTAAAGCCAAAGACAAGCTTAGTTTGCTAGCTCTCTGGAAATGATGCTTTGTGGAGGGTCTTTGGTGTTTTTTAACATTTGGCATGATTTAGGAATGAGTTTTCTATGGGGAAAAAAATCCTTGGCTGCTGCCTCATTCTTCTATAAATTTGATGTCGTGGCTAAGGTTAAATACCCACTTGGGGAAAAGATGGTTGTAGAAAATAAGTCAGACGCAAAGTTAGTGCTGTCTCGTTCTTGGCATTTTTTTCAATGTGCCTTGTAGGCAAAGGACCCTGGCGTGTCACTGATTTCCAATATTATTGGTAGTAATTTTCACCTTATAGACAGTAGTGGATTGCCTGTGATTGTAAGAGCTAAATGTTACATAAAACTGGATACACAACCACAGACCAGTAAATGGTTCGGACTGAAAGCAAAAGTAAACACCAACCTTAGGAAATGAAAGAAGTTAAAAGATAAGTGTTAAGGGCCTTATTCTTTTGGGAGAATCAAACAAGATTTAGTAGCTTTCCACTTAATTTAAGTGAAAAGAATCACTACCTTACATATTGCAGTGATAATGTAATGGGGAAAGAAAACAAAAAAGTCTTTGTACAAATGACACCTCCTATAGTTGTTGTGAAGAAACTTTTCCCCTTGGTATCTGCTAACAAATTCTAATTAATGCTGCACATTCCTTTACTGAAATCATTTAATGCGTAACAAGGGGGGGGGGGAGAAATGCTGAATGCTCGTGATTGCCCTGTTAGAATTATGGGAGTGAAAGCCTGGGGCCCCAAACTTACTGTCTATTAAAGCCAAGCTTTGAAAAAGAAATGCAACCTACAAAAGCTGTCAATCTCCCTTGCCCCTAAAGCCTGGGTTCACATGGATTCAAGTGACAGCCCTCCTCCCCCCTGCACAATACATCAATCTGTCTCTCCCACAAGCACCCACAGCCCATTGTGCTGGCCGCAGGTGCCTATTATGGCACCCATGGCTGCCTCCCACAGCTCCGCCCCTGAGAAACAGGAACTGCAGACAATGGAGCCCTGTGGGAAGACAGAGGTGGGTGTTAGGAGGGATCACAGACAGATGGTAAAGGGTAGTAAGGTAGTTTCAAAACAAATGTCAAACATTCAAAATTATTGCGTTCGTGCTCCCCCGCCCCAATTGCCTATGCCTCTTCCATCACCATCTGCCAGAAATTCTCAAACCACTTACCTGTGATGGTGAATATTTGCTCCCCTCTTGAGGGGGTAATGGAAGGGATGACCTTCACTATTGCTACTCCTGCTATTTAACCTCTAGGTTTCTCAAGGTCACAGACCAAGGCATTTTCCTTGTACCAGTAAACAGATGGAGGGTGGGGTATAGGGTATATTTCTAGTCTATATTGTGATGGGGAGGGGTTCAGTTTTGTTTGTGTTTTGACTGGATTTGTGATTTCCTTCGAGGATTGGTTCGGGGCTTCTTTGGTGGGCAAGGATCGGAAGAAGAAGAAAAAACCCCGAGTTAGTTGGAGTAATATACTTTTGAAAGCAGAATAAAGTAAGACTTCTGACTAATGCCATGACAAGCAGGTGAAGCTTCTTCCACTGTTGCTTTGCCACTCAGGAGTCACGAAAAGGGAAACAAGGTGGATATACGAATAACCACTCTTCCCAAACATGTCAACAAAAATAAGCAAAATTGCAAAAGCCTACTAATTATGCGACCCATCAGTTCTGTGATCAGAGAAGGTACATTTTTTTAAAATATGGTTTTCAACTGCGTCATTTGTAGTGTTTTTCTCTTCTTGGTTCTGAATTAATTACGAAGCAATAAAATGGAAACATCCAAAGATACGTCAAAGGAACCTGGGTTCGTGCACATCTGTTGGTTTCCTAGCTTTTGCCCACACGTGGCCATCTCGATTGAAGATCTATCTCCATTTGCAAGCTAGTTTGTCACAGGCTAAAACCAAACAAACAATCATTTCACCATTGCTCCTACTACCTATCTATCACAAACAAAAAGTGACCAAGAAAATGCTGGCGCAACTGTAAGTCCTGGGCAAGACAACTGGTGACTTGTTGGGATGGGGCTCCCCTTGAATAATGCCAGGGAAGTAAAAGCAGCCCTTTTTTCCTGAAACAAACAAGAGGGCCTTGGTTTGCTGTCAAACCCCACAAACTAGGATTTAACAAGGCACTGTCAGCGATCCAAGGAAAGCTCTTGCCAAGGGAGCGCTTAATTAGCAGAGTTGGTGTGAATTTTTAAATCACACAAGAGAAACAACCAAGAAAATATGAAAGCATACGGTAGGTTAGCATGGCACAAAATTCACTCTTCCGTTATGCCTGCATGTGGATGTATGTGTGTGTGGTGACTTTGCACATTTCATTAGCAATTTACATTTGGATTCGGAGTGTTATTCTTGTTGCGTGTTTCTTTGGCTTTCATCTTGTGTGTCCTTTAAGAAATTTGCATGTGTTTTATTTCCTGATCACGGTTATACATGTATACATGTTCATGTATACATATCTGAATGCTAATCTACACACACTACTTTTGTTTTTCAATTGACAGATTTTGGAGATCGGTCCATAGCAGAGCATTCAGAGCTATGAGGGCATACTTCATACATGTGAATAGCTTTGAATCATATTTGGTATTTGTAAAATAATAATAATGACTTTTATGGTGATTTGAGTGAAAGTTTATAGAGTACAGTAGAACCCGCTACTCAGTACACAACACAATTGGATTTTGATGCGAAATGTCAAGAAAATTTTACATAGGAGCACATGATTCTTATAAACAAAAGCAGTTCATGTGTTACAAAAGTAACTCTGTGTTAGTTAGCATTGTTAGTACGCATTGTTTAAACCTTTTTCGGCTGTGTTCCAAGCATTTTGCTATAATTTTCTTAGATGTTGTGGCTTTTTCCAGTGTTTTGAGATTTAAAAACATGGGTCCTAAGAAAGTTCTTTGAAAAGAATCATGATAAGGAACTGGTTAACCGTCTTATCAATATTGTTGATGATAATTCAGTAAACCATTTTAGAAAACAGTTAAGGAAACTCCAACAGCAGACCACATTAGACATATTTTTAAAGAGAAAGCCGGCCAGGTCCTAGTGAAAAAAAGCAAAGAAGGGAAAAAAAACTCCTGAAAAGCCGCTACCAGTTGATTTGATGGAAGGGGATTCCCCTTCCAAACAATGACTCTCTCTCCACACCTCCCCTCCACATCAGTGTCCACAGATCCAGATCCGCATCATTCTCAAGGTATGGGCCATACTGTAGTTGTTAAGAACTTTTTTTAATGTTGTATTTCTTATTTAAATTATATTATTTAACTCTGAACTTACTGACTTTGAAATTTCTGTCTCATGTTTTGTATAAAAAGGCAAGGTCGGGGTAAAAATGTGGTGGTAGAAAATGGGTTAATCCATTTTCAGTCATTTCTTAGGGGGAAAATTGATTTAGAACTGGACTGCATCGCATCTGGATGCTCCTTCTAGAACAGATTAGCGTTGAGGTCCACAGTTCTCCTGTAAATTGGTTTCCTGTTAAACAGTTCATACGCCATTTGTTCCATGGCATTGATCGCAGGTATTTGTAGCATTGATTGCCGGTATTTGTACAATTGAAGACTAGATATGATAATAGAAAAATATAGTACTCAAATATTCAGCAACAAATTGCACAAGCCATTTGCAGGTTACCCCTAGTTTTACAAACAGCCATCACTCAGTTGCAAATGCTCCAAGTGAGTGCAGTGAACTCCCATTTATCTGCTTTAGTGGGAGCCAGGGAAAATATGGAGAAAGATCACTTAAAGATAAGGCCTTTAATGCTTATGTAGGAACACTTGTAAACTATTGTTAGTTAAATCTGTCAACTGCTTCTATGGAGCAAGCCAGAGAAAATATGGAGGAGAAAGATAGCCTAAAGATAAGGTTTCTGATGCTTATGTGGGCAAACTTGTAAGCTACTTTTATGCTTATGTGGGGATACTTGTAGAATGTCAACTGCTTCTATGACATCCAAGTCATTCAGAATTGACAGGAAATCCCTAAGGCTTCCCACTTGATTCATTGTTCTGGTCCCTCACAAGAATAACTGGCGCTTTGATTGAACTGATTACAAGATGCCAGATTTGAGTTGCAGAATCACAATCCTTTTATCTGACTCCAATGCCACCTCCTCTTTTACTTCCAGATGTTTTCCAGGGAGAAGTTGAATCTATTCATTTCTAAATTAATATACTCGTCCCTTGGTGAAAAGCCAAGATTTTACTGTCAGACACAGCCGAAATCTAATCCCAGTTCTGGCACTTGAAAGTGGCGTGGTGGAACCAGTGTTGAGCCTCAATGTTCTCATCTCTAAAGTGGGGACTCCTGGGTAAAGCTGCCTTGTTGTGCAAAAACAAATGGCTGTCCAGTTTAGTATAATGCCTGACAACTGCACTTCCAGTCACCTGAGCCTTGCATATAAATAACGGAGCATACAGTGAGCACATCTAGCTGATGATAAATGTACTTTTCCCCCCTTTCTCGCTCCCCCTCCCCCAAATCGTGAAATCCAGTCATGTTCATGAATCCATTTAAACGTGGAAAAAAATATTAAAAAAGCAAATAGTTTGCAATTTTGAAAGTACTTATAACAGGGTGTATCTGTTCATTTCTGAACATTCTGTACAGTGACCCTTGTTTCTGTAGTTTAATTAAAACCTTTTCTTCTTGTTAGCTTTAAGATAGATAGATAGATAGATAGATAACAATATTAGTTCCTCATAGGTTTGTTTTGAAGGTGGAATGAGAGCATGTAGTCACCCTGACCAAAATGTCTAGAACATAGTAAATCCTCAATAAGCACTACCTCTGGTTACTCTTATTAATAAAAATAACAGTGATAAGACTCTAAGGATTAGCTAGACGGGCAGCAAAATCACGTAGAGGCACTTCTGAAAAGCACAAAATGCGCAAGCCATATCATGTGAGAAATTCCTAAGGACTAGATATGCAGTGGAGGCCTGGGAGTCTATAACTTTTTTCATTTTAAGTGATTAATTAATTAATAACTTTAATTCTCATGGGTCATGAGCCAGGGAATATTTTCAAAAGAAAACTTTCTGATATTGCATCAGTTTAAGTTGAGAAAAGATGGTGATGTTTACAAAAGCTATAGTAACTTGCAATACTCTTGCTCTAAGAAGATTACATGCTAGGCTTCCTACCACAGAGTAGGTCTGACAGCTGTTTATTAGGTTGGCACCTAGTATGCTTTAAATGAATACGTTTCTTTGCTGTTGGAGTTGCGTGGCAAGCAATTTAATATATTATGGGAAAATTGTTGATAAAATTTAAAAACTCAAAGTTAAAAACAGCTTAACTGTTGCTATCATACATAATTATTTATAGTGCTTTACGATCTTGCCAGGTATCTTTTTCAAATACAATAGTTAAAACATTATAGAGAAAGTGGAGGATGCATTGAACCACCATTCCCACCTCCCCAGATAAAACAGCTATTGGGAATGTGCTATATAATTCAAGATCCTATCACTGAAGACAAATGGGTGCATAAGCAAATGTGGTGAAGAAAGCTGATGGTGCCCGGCTATCAAAAAGTATAGCATCTGGGGTCTTAAAGGCTTGAAGGTAATCAAGCGGCCGTCAAGCTCAGAAGCAACAAAGCCCACATGGAAGAAGCACACCAGCCTATGCAACCACGAGGTGTCGAAGGGATCAGGTGTAAGGCATCATCAGAACAAAAAATCTTACCATTGTGAATGATGGGGGGAGTGTGGAGTGGAGATCCAAAGCCCATTAGTAGGCCACTGGAGATCCCCTTGCAGAGGGGTCTCAGGGAGGAGATGAGCCAGTCAGGGTGTGATGTAACAATGATGACAAATACAACCTTCCTCTAGTTCCTAAAGGTTTCCTCCCCGCTCCCACCACCATGACTCGAATTCTATCTTGCAAGACTGGCTGGACCAGAGGAGGTACACTGGTACAGATGGGAACTGAAAATACAGGGAATCCAGGACGGATGAGCCCTATAGGACCAGTGGTGTGAGTGGCAAAACAGGGAGGGTAAAGGGAGAATGGGTAGGAAAGAGGGAACCGATTACATGGAACTGTGTGTGACCTCCTCCCTGGGGGACAGACAACCGAAAAGTGGATGAAGGGAGAAGTCGGACAGGGCAAGATATGACAAAATACCCATTTATAAACTATCAAGGGCTCATGCGGGAGGGGGGACGGGGAGGGAGGGGAAAAATGAGGACCTAATGTCGGGGGTTTAAATGGAGAGAAAATGTTTTGAGAAACGATGTACAAATGTGCTTTACACAATTGATGTGTGTATGGATTGGGATAACAGTTGTATGAGCCCCTAATAAAATGTTAAAAAAGAAAAAAAAAAAAAAAAAAAGAATACGTAAAAAAAATAAAAATAAATAAATAAAATAATAAAATAATAATAATAATAATAATTCAAGATCCTCTCCCTAACCCATTTAGGTTGCGAGTCAAGATTATGAGAGCCTAATTTGCAAATATATCTCTTTCTAGCTTCTTTACAATTTGTGTACAATAGGTGGACTTAGGTGTTTTGGGTGTTTTTGTGGGAGGGGTTGTCTGATTGTTTTTGATAGTACCTGTTTTTGAAGGATCTCTAAGACTGACCCATTAAACTATATAGCCTGGTGACCTGTTTGGAATAATGAAGGGAACGTTTGAATACCGACTTAATGTTTTTCATCATTATAGGATAGTTTGGGCTTTCTATTTCTTGTTCAGTCAGTTCTGGCAATGTATGATATTACTAGAACCTTGTGCATGTATTTTTTTAAGTTTACTAGTGTTACGTGGATTGAGCCTCTGAGGAGTCGCCTCTGACCATAGACTAGGGCTAGGAATCACCTTGTTATCGTGCAGAGTTCAGTGGAGAGTGGATTGTTGCAGAAACAGCTGAGTTAAAACCTAGCACCTTATCATTTGCTCTACCTTTGGACCCATTTTAAATTTTTTCTAGTTTTTAATGTTTCCTACTTTGTTTCTTATTGAGATTTTTCTCTGGTTTATTGAGCTTTGTATGTTTTCCTGCATATGAAATCCAGAATAGATAAATCTATAGACAGTAACTGGAGTAATGGCTTATTGGGGATATGGCAGGGGAGGTTGGGAGGGAAATAGAGAACTAATAACAATGAGTACAAGAAAGAAGAAAATGTTCTATCATTAAGTATAATGATGATTTCACAACTCTTTTTAATATGACTGAACTATTAACATGTATGATATGTTAATTATATGTCAATAAAATATTTTTAAAAATTTTACTAGTATTTTTGTTGTATTCCTCATTTATCTCTTATCTATTGTTAGGCTTCTCCTTTTTCAAACTTTTTATGATAAAGTGTGTACACAAATAAGATTAGAATATTTAATTTTTAAAAGCAATCCCAAACTGACATACTAAACTGATCAAGAAGGCAATAGGTCATAATTAAAACAGATGACTCAGTGATAATTATCCTGAAAAAGCCCATAGTAAAACTGAACATTTAAGAAACCAGAACTTCATATTTATATATGCCTTTAGTTAATAATAAAAATGAAAGACAATTAGGAACTTTAAGAAAAGTGAAAAACCTGGTACAGATGGGAACTGGAAATACAGGGAATCAAGGGTGGATGAGCCCTACAGGACCAGTGGTGTGAGTGGTGATGCAGGGAGGGTGGAGGGAGAGTGGATGGGACAGAAGGAACCGAATACAAGGAACTATATGTGACCTCCTCCCTGGGGGACGGACAACCGA
>NW_022103917.1:5063951-5092236 GCF_000313985.2 Echinops telfairi
TGAGGACCTAATGCCGGGGGCTTAGGTGGAGAGGAAATGTTTTGAGAATGATGAGGACAATGAATGTGCAGGTGCACTTTACAAAATTGATGTATGTATGGATTGTGATAAGAGTTGTATGAGCCCTAATAAAATGATTTAAAAAAAGAAAAGTGAAATACTGTGTGATTATCATGGTTCTAATAGAAAGAATATTAAAGCGTGGTATGATGAATGGAGAAGAGATTGCATTTGTCAAAGATTTCATCTTGTTGGATCCACAATCAGTGCTCATGGAAGTAGCAGTCAGGAGATCAAATGACATATTGCATTGGGTAAATCTGCTGCACAAGACCTCTTTAAAGTATTGAAAAGCAAGGTTGCTTTGAGGACTAAAATGCGCCTGACTCAGCCAGGGTATTTTCAATCATCTCATATGCATGTGGACGTTGGAAATTGAATAAGGAAGACTGAAGAAGAATCTATGTACTTGGATTATGGTGCTGGCCAACAACATTGAAAGTACCATGGACTGCCTAAAGAACAAACAAATCGGTCTTGGAAGATGTACAACCAGAATGATCCTTAAAGGCAAGGATGGCGCTTTGGACCATATTATCAGGAGAGACCGGTCCTTGGAGAAGGACATCATGTTTAGTAAAGCAAAAGGCCAAAAAGAGGAAGACCCATGACAAGATGGATTGATACAGTGTCTACAACCATGGGCTCAAACATAAGATCAATTGTGAGGATGGCACAGGACCCTGCAGTGTTTCACTCTGCTGTACATAGGGTCACTATGAGTTGCAACCAACTGACAGCACCTAACAAATAACAAGAAAAGAGAATCCATTTGATTTGGGCCTTTGAAACATTCCCCTTCCATTAGTACTTCTTTAGTAACACATGATTACAATTCCCGCCCACCCACCCCCCAGTCTCCCCGACCGTGGACCCAATCACGCTAATAAGAATAATAAATACATGGAACTTGACATGGGAAATGCTATTTATTGGTGTAGGTTTTTTAACTGATTTTTTTGAAGGAACATGCAGTTGTGAAAAATAATAGGGATTCATTCACCTGTTTCCTTTACCCAGTTTCCCTCAATGGTAACCCTTTGTAAAGCTCTATCACTCATTACAACAACTATTGGTCCCTGCTTATCAGAGCAAAAGAGAAAGAAAGCAGACTCGGAAAAGAAAGTAGTTTACAGTCCTGGTAATCTACAGGAACCAGTGTCATCTACTCTGAGATCAGAAGAACTAGATGGGGCCCCGTTACCACTATCAACTGTTCTGATCAGGGCCACAATAAATGCACCTGCTAGAATGGGAGAAGAACATAGAACAGAACACAAATTCTTTACAAGTCTAGATTTACTGGACCAGTTGAGGCTGTGAGACTATCACCCTGGATATTCTTATATTTTAAAGCAAAATTATCCCTTGAAATCACCTTTCTGCTAAAAAATAATTTGACTCATAAAATTAAAGGGCCTATGATGTCCTTTGAAAAATCATCTATATGAGACTAAATGATCAAAAATTACCCTCATGCAAAAGTGCAAAGAAAGGGGATAGGGAAACCTAGAGTACCGGAAAGGGTACGGCCAGAGCAGAATAAAGTAAAAGGTAATTAACATCACTGAGTAATGGATCTGGAAATTATCTAGTGGAAACCTAGTTTTCTAAAGTTTAAGGTAAACTTTCACCTTAAACACAATAAAATATGTTTTTAATGTAAAACACTATCACTGAGTATATTGATACCGTAGAGATAGAGAACATTCTCATCACAAGGACACCTGACACTTTCTTTTTCTAGCCACACCCCTCACTTCCTTTTAGTCCTCTTCCCTCCATTCCTATAAATTTATTATTTCAAGAATGTTCTATAAAGGCAGCCAGAGAGCACAGAACCTTTAAAGATTTTTTTTAACTCAACATAATTCTTCAGAAATTTATCCAAATTGTAGCATGGATCAAAGTTCCTTCCTTCCCTAGTAAGGAAGTAGTAAGTAGTAAGTGTTCCATGGTATAGATGTACCATTTTTGGTTTTTGGTTCACCTGTTGAAGGATATCTGGGCTATTTCAACTTTATGGAAAAAGCTATTATGAATAAAGCTGTTCTAGACACTTGTGTACAGGTGTTTGTGGGGATATGAGGTTTGGGTTTTCTGGTATACAATAGGTGAGTCAGATGGTACTTACAAGTTTTGTTTTGTGTTTACTTTTAAGCAATGGCCAAATTGTTTTCCAGAAGAACTGTACCGCTTCACGTTTCTACCAGCAATGTATGAGGGACCCAGTTTCTCCACAACTATGCCAGCATTTGCTTTCTCACTGTTTTGTTTTTATTTTAGCCATTCTGATATGTGGATATTTATGTCCCATTGTGATTCCAATTGGGCTTTTTCTGGTAGCAAAATATGTTGGCCATCTTTTCGTGTGCTAAGTTTTTTTTGTAGATCTGCTTAGGCAAAATATCTCCTCAGGTCTCTGGCACATTTCATTGGACTTGCTAAATCAAGCTATAGCTAAGGCTTACTGAAGATTTAATCTGTGTTGTGGGCCAGATTTGATGACTTTTAATAAATTCATTTTTAATCAATAAAGAAAAATTAACACTTGCATTTGTCTCAATTTACTGATAGTACTGAATAGCTATTAGAAAATAGGATTGTGAATAATTAATTAATTAATTAGATTGCTGTGAAAATGAATAGCGAATCATACACCAATTCAGCCATGCCTACATGTGGCATTGATTACAATGTTCAAGTTAGACGGCCATTCTCACCATCTTTTTCTGAGCGTTCCTCCCCATTAACATAAACTTCCTGACCCCTAAGGTTCCTGTGTAATCTGCTGAGTGTCTGTTGTCAATTTGATCCCATATAGATCATTCTTAAAAGAGCATGATGCTCAAAGCAGACTTTTTCTTGAAATGAGTGAAGCTTAAACTCTTGTTCAGTTTTAATAAAACTTCAAGGGATTTGGGGGGGCTAAGGTTAATCCATCTATGATTAACTTGGGCAATTTTATTTCATTTTTTATTTTTAGGTTTTGTTATTATTTTAATTTTTTATTAAATAATTTTATTGGGGCTCATACAATTCATCACAATACATAGATCAAGTGTGTAAAGCACACCTATACATTTGTTGCCCTCATCATTCCCCAAATTCGCTTTCCTCTTGGGTTCCCGGAATCAGCTCATTTTCCTTTTTTCCCCTCCCCTTCTCCCTCCCTCCCCCCTCCCCCATGGACCCTTAATAATTTATAATTTTTAACGTAATGAGGTGGCAAGTGGTATTTTAGGTGCTGACATTTTTATTCCAACCTGAGTGAAATTTAGTCCTGTAGCCATCCTATGAAGTTGATACTATTATTAGAACCCCTGTTTGACAGAGGAGGAAAATGAGGCACAGATAGGAAGTGATGGTGTTGGGAGTTGAACCCAGTAGTAATTGTTATAAGCTTAACCATACAAAAGTAGTAGAGCTCACAGAAATGACTTGTGAGACTGGGATTTTTTTAAGGACAACCCTAGCCTCACCAGCAATTATTTAAGGGCAGCTGAGCTGCCCATAATAAACTATGGTGGAGCAGAGGGTTGGTTGTTGGGTTGCTAACCACAGGGTGATCAGTTCAAACCCACCAATTACTCCTCAGCAGAAAGATGAAGCTGCCTTTTCCCATGACAATTATAGTCTCAGAAACCCTAAGGAACAGGTCTACTCTATCTTACAGACTTACAACATGTCAGAATTGACTCAATGGCAGTGGATTGGTTTGGTTTGGAGAAGACCCCATAGAAATGGGCCTAGGTTGGTTTGTTGAAGTTGTCAGTGTTCTTGGACTTTAATACCTGCTGCCTTCAAGCAGGTAGGAGATCCCGCATATCTACCAATAGCTCCAAGGCTGATCCTGCCCCTTATCACAGTTAGTTCTTTTGCTAAGAGAGGCCAAAAGTTCTCATCAGCTCAGCGGATCAAGGACACAGCTGCCTGCCCACATATGTCTCCTCCCACTGTCCTTTCTTCTTGGCTTGTGGGTTTGGGTTTAGAAGTTCATTTTGTACCCGAGCTCTTGGGCAAAGGACCTTTGAATTCCCCTGTTCTTTGATGCCTGTGATTTGATTACCTTCCAAAGACTGGCCCTACCTTCTTGACTTCTAATATTAGATTCTAGACTTTTTCAAAAGCACCTCTCTTCTGCCATCCCAAGTCCTTTAAGATCTTATCTTGAAACCTGTTTGTTTTATGTATTCAACATATTCTTACTGAGACCCTACTCTTTTCTAAGTCCCAGGCTAGACACTGAGGACATTACATTGAACAAGAAGACAATATTAAGTAAATAATTACAGAATTGCTTATTGGCTCCAGTCTGCACCCCTGGACTTTTTCCTACGTCCACATTATAGCCTTATGCTCTGGAGAAACAGGAGTAGTATCTTTTCCTAAACATATGTTGGTCCTCCCAGCCTTTTGATGTCCTCTTCCCTGTGCTAGTAATATGCCACCCCATCTTAAATGATTACCTACTGAAGTGTAGGTTTATGCTTTCCTCTAGACCTGGAAGAAATCTTATTCGTTAAATGAAAGTTTTTCTCTACCATCCTTGCTGTAAGTGATGACACCACCCCCATATTTATAAAACACTTGTCATAGTGCAAAGAGCTTAGTAATACAATAATTCACCACTTGAAAGAGCAGTGATTTGAATCCACCAGCCACTCTATTAGAGAAAGATGAGGCAGTCTGCCTCTGCAAAGTTTTGCAGCCCTGGAAACCTTATTGGGGAAGTTCTGCAGGAACCTTATTGGGTAACTATATGGGGTCCCTATGAATTGGAATCAGCTTAATGGAAGCAAGTTGGGTTGGGTGTGATTTGGTTTAGGCCCCATACATGCCCTTAACTACTGAAATATCCAGTAGAAGACTTGGTGGGAGAAGATATTTGAGGCAGACTAAAGTGAAGCTAACAAAGAGACCAAATCACTCATCTATTGCCATCCAGTTAACTCTGACTCATAGTGATCCTATACTCATTAAGGTTTCAAAGGCTATAAATCTTTTATAGGTAGAAAAAAACCTCATCTTTCCCCCCATAAAGCAGCTGGTGGGTTCTAACTGCTGACCTTGTGGTTAGCAGCCCAATGTGTAACCCACTACAACTCATAAGCCACCAAACAGAGCATCAGAGAAATGAGAAAATCCAGAATGGCATTGTCTGACTGGGCTCTCTAGAGAAGCCAAACCAGTGATGCAGATAGATGGATAGAAATTTACATTAAGAAAATGACTCACAGTCTGAGTACAAGCAGGTTCTAATTCCATTGGTCAGATGTTAAGTTGGAGGTTTCCTGACTCAAGTAACTTCGGAGACTGATAAATGCAAGATCCACAGGCACAGGACAGACTGATGGCTTCAAAGTGGATGACTCCAAGGTCAGGAGGTCAGACTTATGACTGTAAAGGCAAATGAGTCCAAGGTTGGCAGATCAACTGGCAGGTCAAGGATGATTCCTGGGATTGGCAGGTAGTACGGCATGCCATTCTAAAGAATCAGAGGCCAACAAGCCAGATGCTGGATCCAGAGTTGGGAAAAAGCAAGCAAGCTTTCCCAGAGCATCCAGGAACATAGAAAGTAGGCCACACCCTTGAGGAAACTTCCTTTCAATTTCATCAGAGCTGTGACCTGAATAAGGGGCTTGTACTCCATCCTAGACTCCTTAGGACAGCGTATATGCTCACACCCTATCCCATTGTGAAGGTGATTACATGGGAACTCTCTAGGCCTCAACTGCCAAACCACTGAGAATCCTGGCCAAACCAAGTTGACACAAAACCTATCATAGTTATGTTGCATGCAAAAGAGGGAAGGACATGTTGAAAGGGAGCAAATGGTCAATAATGTTGAATGTGGATGAAAAGTCAGGTAATTGAGGGCTTGCAAAATTAGCGTTAGCAACAAAGATAATTGATGATATCAGTTTCCTGGTGGGGTGGGGAGGAGCAGAAAAAAGATGGTACTAGATGGGGGCGTAAGTGTTAGTGAGAAACCATGGGAAATGTTTTAAATGAAGGCTGGCTGTAAAGGTGAGGAGAAAGACAAGGCTGGAAAGCCACAAACAAAGAAGATTTTATATATATGTATATAATGGGGGCCTGTGGAAATGCTGATGGGATGCTGATAGAGAAGAAGGGATTTTAGACAGAGTAAGAGAAGACAGTCAATCGGGCAAGATGCTGGAAAAGACCAAAACAATAGGCAAGTTATGGTTGGGAGATGGAACCAATAGAGAGGTCTATGGGGCCAGGCCCAATCCCAACTACGTGGACTACCCCCCACCCCCCACAAAAAGAATGCACTACAGAGCACAGCACTGAAGCTACAGCTCAAGAAGAGGGGCACCTATGACCAGAGAACAAGGGGGCAAACTAAGAGGGAAGGAGAGAGAAGGAGAGAGTGGAACACACCCTTACCCACCAAGCCCCAAGGCCAATATTTCTGCTCAGAGCAGCTAATGCACAAAGAGGACCATAGGGCCGGCCCCACCATGAGACACAACGTCCCTCACTGACCCATAGTGTTATGGGGAATAACACTAGAGACACAGTGCAGGAATTGTGAAAGATCTGACCCCACCAAACCGGGGCAAAACAATAAGGGCGTGCATCAGAGCAGCAAGGGGAGCAAAGCAATGAAGTCCCCAGGGAATACCAAAAATAGACATTGGGCCAGGGCATGGCACCCCATCAGACTCGACTGGGAAACACTCATAAAGGTCAATTAAACAGACCTCCTGGAACTGTTCATAGGCTTTTCTCTTTTGTTGTTGTTGTTGTTGTTATTGTTTTATTGTTGTGCTTATTATTGTCTCTGCATGTCTATCTAGATAAGATAGGCGAGATAAACATTCTGGAGGAAAAAACAACGGGACCCACAGTTCCAGGGCACATGGGAGAGGGGGAGGCGGGGGAAAGGATAGGGGGGGCCAACAAAGCCGGGGACAAAAGAACAACAAGTTATCTAGAATCGATGCAGAGGAGGGCGTAGGGTGCCTGGTGGGGTTTAAGAGGAATTACTGAAAGCCGAATAAAGGTTGAACATGATAGTGGAACAACAGGAAAGTTCAAGGAAATAGAGGAAAGAACTAGGAGGCAAAGGACATTTATAGAGGTCTAAATATAGGCAGGCATGTACATATGTAAAAATATATTATGACAGGGAAATAGATTTATGTACATACATTTATATGTTAAGTATTAAGGTAGCAGACGGACATTGGGACTCAAGTACTACCTCAATGCAAGAACATTTTGTTCTAATAACCTGGCATTCTGTGATGCTCACCTTCCCAACACAATAACTGAAGACAAAATGGGTGCATAAGCAAATGATGAAGAAAGCTGGTGATGCCTGGCTATCAAAAGATGGTGCCTGGCTATCTGGGGTCTTGAGGGCTTAAAGATAAACAAGCAGCCATCTATCTGAGAAGCAGCAAAGCCCACATAGAAGAAGCACACCAGCCTGTGTGATCATGAGGTGTCAATGGGATCAGGTATCAGGCATCAAAGACCCAGAACAAAAAATCATATCAATGTGAATGAGGGGAAGTGCAGAGTGGAGACCCAAATCCCATCGGTAGACAATTGGACATCCCCTTACAGAGGGGTCACAAGGAAGAGATGAGCCAGTAAGGATGCAGTATAGCACTGAGGAAACCTACAACTTTCCTCTAGTTCAGTGGTTCTCAACCTTCCTAATGATGTGACTTCCTAATACAGTTCCTCATATTGTGGTGACCCCCAACCATAAAATTTTTTCATTGCTACTTCATAACTGTAATTTTGCTATTGTCGTGAGTCGGAATATAAATATCTGATATGCAGGATGTATTTTCATTGTTACAAATTGAACATAATTAAAGCATAGTGATTAATCACCAAACAATATGTAATTATATATTGTGAAATATTTATGTGTTTTCAGATAGGCGACCCCTGTGAAAGGGTCGTTCAACCCAATGAGGGGTCGCAACCCACAGAGAACTGCTGCTCTTGTTCTTTAATGCTTTTATTCCTCCCTTCCCCCCACTATCATGACCCCAAATCCAGCTAGATCAGAGTATGTACACAGGTACAGATAAGAGCTCGCAACACAGGGAATCCAGGGCAGATAAACCCCTCAGGACCAATAATGAGAGTAGTGATACCAGGAAGGTAAGGGGAAGGTATGGGGAGAAAGGGTGAACCAATCACAATGATCGACATATAATCCTCTCCCAGGGGGACAAACATCAAAAAAAGTGGATGAAGGGAGACAGTGGTTGGTGTAAGACATGAAAAAAAATTTATAAATTATCACGGGTTCATAGGGGGCTGGGGATGAGCTGATGCCAAGGGCTCAAGTAGAAAGAATATGTTTTGAAAACGATGATGGCAACATATGTACAAATGTGCTTGACCCAATGGATTGATGGATGGATGGATGGATGGATGGATGGATGGTGATAAGAGCTGTAAGCACCCCCAATAAAATGATTTAAAATAAAATATTCATTTTTAATTACAAACATTAATCTATGGTGGAGATTAGAAGGGAGTCGCGTCTGATTGTGGTTTCTAGTCTTCCTGTGACTTGAGATAAGAAAGAGAAGAAAAAAGATTCCAATGACTCTAAAAGGCCCCCATCTGCTTTCCTCCTGTTTTGTTCTGATAGCCACCCAAAGATCAAAAGTGAATAATGAAGCCTGCCCATTGGGCGTACTGAAGAGCCCTGGTGGTGTAGTGGCTACATGTTGGGCTGCGATCCACACGGTTGGAAGTTTGGAACCACCAGCAGGCTTTCTACTCCCATAGACAGTTATAGCCTTGGAAATCCACAGGGGTCGCTATGTGTCAGCATTGACTCAGTGCAGTTTGTGAGTCAGCTCCTCTCGTTTTGGGACTTTCTTGTTGTTGGTCATTGCCTAGAATCATTTCGGACTCCCAGTGACCCCGTGTGTGCAAAGTAAAACTTCTCCATAAGTTTGTCAAGGCTGTGACTTCTAGAAACCCATCACCAGTACTGTCGTCGTCGTCGGCTTCCTTCTTCTTCGTCCTATTAACCATCAGGATGTGTTTTGGGTTTGTTTCTTTTCTTTACACAGAAACAAACAGTCTAAGTACCATGAAAGAAGAAAAAGTTAATATACGATTCTAGGGTATAAATTTTAAATCAAAGTTAGTTTAACATATTAAGCCCAAGCTAATAAGAATAGTAAACATGATTTTACTACCAAAAAATTTAAAACAAACCATACACAAGTCAAAAAATTAAAGAACCATTAAATATTTTACAAACATTCAACATCTGCGACTTTAAGACCAAACTCTGTAGTAGTGCCTCAAAAACTACAACCTGTGTTTAACAGAATCTTATCAGCTGTACAAAATTCTCTCGTTTTTCTACTTCAGCTAATATTGAGCTACTCTTGAATTCCCAATCTTAGTTGAATAACTGTCTTGAGCACATCCATATTCTCTATGCATTGTTACAGGATAACCACTTATTCTTCATCTTCCTCCTCTTCTTCACCATCTTCCTTCTCCTCCTCTTCATATTATAGTTTCTTCTTCTTCTTCCTTGAACCTGTGGGCCTGCCAAGACCCTTCTTTTCTGCTTCACTTTTGCCCTTGGCTCGGTATGCAGCAATATCCTATTCATATTTCTCATTTACCTTGCCTGCTTTTTATTCATATGCTTGTTCATCTTTGGCTGATTGCTCAGACCACATCTTACCCAGAAGAGGTAAGAAATAAACCACGACCAGTCATTTATTGCAGTGCAATTCACAATCACAAAGAATTGAAAACAACCTAAATTTCCATCGATAGACAGCAGATACGAAAACTTTGGCAAAGGGGAGCAGGAAGGGAGGGGGAGGGGGGAAAAGGAAAATGAGCTGATTCCGGGAACCCAAGAGGAAAGCGAATTTTGGGAATAATGAAGGCAACAAATGTATAGATGTGCTTTACACAATTGATCTATGTATTGTGATGAATTGTATGAGCCTCAATAAATTGTTTTTTTTTTTAAAGAAAACTTTGGCAAAAAAAAAACCACTTTGGCATATACACACAATGGAGGACTACCCACCACTAAAAAGCACTGATGATCACATGAAGCACATCATTTCTTGGGAAGAAATGGAGGAGATTATGCTAAGCAAAGTTAGTACAGGTAGTCAGGTGGAAGTCAGAGCAAACCCAAGGAGGTACATGTTATTCCAACACAAAGAAGGGAAGAGGAGGTTAAGGGGAAGGGAGAAAAGGCGGGCTAAATAGATGATGGCACGGGGGGAGCAGGACACTAACCCACCCAGGGGGAGAATATTGGTTAGGTCTCCACAGAATTGGGAGTGTGCATACAGACCCCACCACGCCGCACCAAACCATGAGGGCAATGTAACTACATGGAAGAATGCATGAAAAGATTGGGCTACAGGGCAGGCCCCAATCAGAGCCAAATGGACCCCCTCCTTAGAAGTAGGCGCAACAGAGAATAACACTAAACTTACAGGTTGGGGAGAGGGGACAGTATACCACGCCCATATGGAAGCAAGCCAAGAAGGAAAAAGAGAAAGGGACAGGCTAGACCCCATATAGGCACACCAAGCCCATGGGACGACATCTCTGCATAGAGCTGTTAAGGCTCAGAGAGGACTGTAGGGCCAACAACAGCTCAAGGCATATTGTCCACTTATTGGAGCATACCACCACAAAGGACAATAGTGGGGACACTCAGTTTAGAGTTAGTCCGGTCTAAACCCCCGCAGCGGGGTAAACCAAGAAGGAAACATAGCAGATCAGCAACTTTAGCAAAGCAAAGCCACAAAGCCCCTAGAGAGCCCCCAAAATAGACTTCAGACTAGGAAGGGCAGCTCCCGGAATTCCCCCAGGACCAGTGGGGAGATAGTCATAAAGGTCAGTGGACAGACCTGGAATTAAGTATTTCTTTTTGTTTGGTCCATGGTATTGTTTGTTTGCCTACTTATATAAGATTGGCATGGGAAGTAAGCCGGAGGAGAAAGCAACAGGAGGAGGGACTTGTGGGGAGAAGGAGGCGGGGGAAAGGAAGCAGTGAGCAAACAATGCCATAGACAAGGGAAGTTAGGAAATTAAAATCAACAAGGAGGATGTAGAGATCCTGGGGGTGTTGAAGCAACAGCAATCTAGCTGAGAGGAAGTACTAAGAAGCAGTAGGGCAAGCATGATGGTGGGGCAGGAAGAAGATGAAAGGAAACAGAGGAACGATCTAGGAAGCAAAGCTATGGATAGAGGTACAAGCATAGGTGTGTACATATGTAAATAAATTAATTCATAAAATTAGAGGTATTGGCCTATGTACATATATTTATATGGCAATACACTGAGGTGGTGGATGGACTTCTAGATTCTGCTCATGCCTTCCCTCAATACAAGCACATTTTGTTCTAACAAACTGGCATTCTGTGATACTCACCCTCCAGGCACAATCGCTGAAGACAAAATGGGTGCATGAGCAAATGTGGTGAAGAAAGCTGATGGTGCCCAGCTATCAAAAGATAGAGCATCTGGGGTCTTAAAGGCTTGAAGTTAAACAGGTGGCCATCTAGCAGAGAAGGAACAAGCCCACATGGCAGAAGCACACCAGCTGGTGCGATCAAGGTGTCTGGGACCGTGTAATATGGATCAGAAGAACCATAACAGACAGACAAACAAACATATTGTTGAGAATGAGGGGGGTCAGATCAGGGACCCAAAGCCCATCTGTCAATAATGGAACATCCCCCCACAGAGGGGTCACAGGGAAGGGATGAGTCAACCAGGGCGCAGTAAAGCACAGATGAAACACACACTGTTCCTCTGGTTCTTTGAGGCTTCCTTACTCCCCACTATCATGACCCCAGTCTTCCCTTTCACTGCGGGTTAGATCAGAGCATGTTCACAGGTACAGATAAGAGATAAGAGCTCACGACACATGAAAACCAGGAACAGGAATGGGAATAGCAATACCAGAAGGGTTAGGAGAAAGTGGGGGGAGGGGAGGAAGGGGATGATCAACACAATAACTACACACCCTTACAGGGGGAAGAACAACAGTAACCATGGGGGAAGAGACAGAGGTCGGTGTAAGATAGGAAAATAATAATAATTTATAACTTATCAAGGGGATATAAGGGTGGAGTAGGGGAAGGGAGGGAAAAAAGAGGAGTTGATACAAAGGGTTCAATAGAAAGTAAATGTCTGCAAAATAATGATGGCAACATATGTACAACTGTGCTTGATACAATTGATCTATGGATTGTTATAAGAGTTGTAAGAGCCCCCAATAAATTGATATTTTAATAATAAAAAAGAATTGTGTAATCATCACCACAATCAATTTCAGAATATTTTCTTCTCATATTCATTATTTGTTCTTTTCCCCCCATCCTTCTGCCATGTCCTCAAGCAATTATTAATCCAGTTGCTGTCTCTATAGATTTACTTATCCTGGATGCCATATACAGAAAATCATACAAAACACAAACAGGAAGCAAACAAAAACAAAACAAACAACAATAACTAGACAAAACCCTCAATCAAAAAGGAAGCAAAATCATGAAAAATGGAAACAACTTTAAGAGGAGTCAAAAGCATCCCCTCACAGAGGGGTCACAGGGAAGAGATGAGCCAGTTAGGGTGCAGTATAGCACTGATGAAACACAGAACTTTCCTCTAGCTCTTTGGTGCTTCCTTCACCCCACTATCATGACCTAAATTCAACGTTACAAATCGTACTAGAACAGAGCATGCACACTGCTACAGATAAGAGCCTGCCACACAGGGAATCCAGGATAGATAAACCTCTCAGGGCCAACAAGGAGAGTGGAGATACCAGGAAGACTAGGGGAGGGTGGGTAGGAGAAAGGGGGAATCAATAACAAGGATCAATCTAGAACCCCCTCCCAGGGGGACAAATAATGAAAAAGTGAGTGTGGGGCGACAGAGGATGATATAAGACATGGGAAAAATAATCTATAACTTATCAAGGGTTTGTGAGGGAGTGTGGGCTGGGGAGGGAGGGGGAAGAAATGGGGAGCTGATATCAGGGGCTCATGTGGGAAGAGAATGCTTTGAAAATGATGATGGTGGCATACATGCAAATGTGCTTCTCGATTGTGATAAGAGATGTAAAAACCCCCAATAAAAGTATTATTTTAAAAATGGTCCAAAAGGGAGGTTAAATAAAGTATTACATTTTAACCTAACTACATCTGCCACAATCAACTTTGCAAGGCTATTCACACCCTCCACAATGGTCAGAGGAAATTCACCAGAGGCTTAATCCATGTGGGGACCCTTCAAATGGATTTGTGACTTCCACTGTCATCCATATTCTTATGCAAACCGGGTGTTCACCATTAAGCTCTGATACCATTCCTTTCTTGGGATTTGGATTTTATTTACAACCCTTGGATCACGCAGGCTGCTTCCACGTGTGGACTTAGCTGATGCCTCACTTACATGGCTGCTTGTTTGAAAACAAGCCTTTCAGACCACCATTCTTTGATAGCCAGGCTAAAGACATCATTATAATTTTATGAGAGAGAACATTATAAATCATCCCCTAGGGCTTACGGTAATTCTCTAGTGTCATTAATTTAGCCAAACGGTATGGAATTTAATATACTGTTGAGAAGAGGAAATTACACAAGTATAGGTCGAAGACAACTATTTTATTATTATTATTTGTAGTGTTAGCCCTGGTAGCGTAGTGATGTTGAGCTGCTAACCTGAAGGTCAGGAGTTCGAAAACATCAGCCCCTCCCTTGGAGAATTTCCCATAATGAGTTCTAGTCTCAGAAACCCCACAGTGGTAGTTCTACCCTGTCCTATAGTGTCACAGTAAGTCAGAATGGACTTAATGGCAGTGTTTGGTGTTTGATTGTTTGAGTGTTAGTCATCCAGAGGTTCAGCAGAGAAAACCCTATGGGGCCGTTTTACTGTGTCGCATAAGACCGCAATGTGTCAAAATTGATTCAATTGCACCTAATAACAACAGTGCTAGGAATATCTGATTCATCTCAGAAAAACATGGTTACCTGTCTAAAAGGAAACATAAAATTATGGGTAATTTTGCTGCTAGAAGGATAAGTTATTTTCTCCTACCTAAGTAGGAACTTGTGGCATTATGTTAAGGATCTTTTTATTTCACATTTTATTAGTGTCTACTATACATTAGACCCAGCACTGGGTCCTGGGGACAGGACGATGAACGAAGCTCAATTCTTGGCCGTAAGGGTATTAGGAATGGGTTTGAGGGGGAGCCAGCCATGTAAACAGTTAAGTGCAATGAAAGAATTGCTCTGAGAGAGGCCCAGTTAGAGTATCACAGCGTAATAATAGAAGAGGTGACAAAGGATAGATGCTCTTAGCCTCCAATGGATTTTTAAAACTCAATGGTACCTATCTAGTACAGCACCTTTTAGGTGCCAAAAAATGCTACAAAGAGCTTTTCTGACTAGCTTCACAATATTTGGTGAAGTAAATAATATATGATGTATTGTAAAACAAAGCAAATACACTCCCCTAATAGTTAATCCTATAACTGGCTGTTTGTTTTGGTTTTGTTTTTTTGGGGGGGAGTGCATATAACATACCCAAGCAAATAAAAAAACTAGCACAGGCATATAATGTGTGGTAGTTACATAACCTCCTGTCAACTTGAGGGTATTATGAGTGAAGGGGTGGTGTCTAGCCTGCCAATCAGGTTATGGCCAATGATGCCTCTGTATGGGTGTGACCTTCTCATGAGGATTCTGGGAACTTCCTGTCTCTTGATTCTGACATTAGAAGAGGCGGGCCACTTTCTAGCTCTGCTACATATTCCTCTTGACAACCACATAGAGCCAAGCTGATAGCAGCCAGAGCCCTAGAGATGCTTCCACTGCCACTGGATCCATAGGACTTTCCACCCACTGGCCTGTGATCTTCCTGCATTTGGCTTCATTGCATGTGCTGCATGACTCTAAAGAGAAATTTGTGGACTAGTTTCGGACTTATGGGCTTGATATTGAACTTATGAACTTGATCTGGACTGGTATTTTATTGATGAGCAATTCTTTTGTTTAATAATAATTTCTCGATAGAAAGTTCTCACTCACACACATATGAGTGTCTCTGGATTTGTTTCTCTAGTTGACCCAGACTAACACATAATGCACGCATACTGTTGCCTGATCATGGGGGTTGCTCAGTATACCAAAACCAGACAGCATGCATGTTATTTATGTAAAGCTATGGTATTACACATCAAAATATAAGTGGCAATGGAAGGTTCATCCCCAGAAATTGTTTGCTTTTCTGGAAAGAAGCTGCTGGTATTTTCCCGTAGGAATCTACACCTACCTTGGTTCTACAGATGCCCAACTCCTAAGAATGTTCTATTGATATGCTTAGAGGACAAGAATCCTAGTTCCTCAGATGTAGGCCCCAGGCATGCTTAAGTACTGCCTAAGAAGTTCTTTTCATTAAAAATCCCCCCTAAATCCCCAATCGGTTGGCTTCAGAGCTTTTCCTTAAGGCTATTCTCATTCTAGACTGGCTGTTTATATATTTCTATTCTTCTGCTTTTGACATCTTACTTAATCAGAGGTAACCACTCTTATATTTTTTCCCCTTGAAAACTTTGAAAGGAAGTTATTGAATATGTTAGACAAAATTCTGGATTTGGGCCAGCCCTGACGAGAGCTGGTCATTCAACCAGGTTCACTTCAGTGATCCCAGCTTTCCCTTTTCAGTTTTCCTTCCCACTCTCTAGATTCATCCCCCTTCACCATTGTGTCCCCGGCCTTCGGGCCACCATATCGTCTTTTGATTACATTACCCTGTTCAGGAGTGTGTGCATGCCTAGAGGAGCTCAGTGGCTGCACACACCCCAAGGGAAGGTCTTCCTGCACACTCAGGGGGCATTCCTGCTGTGCTCTGATCTGACCCAAAGAGTGCAGCCCCAAGCTCCATGCAAATCCCCTCAATGCTTGACCACTGCCCCTGGAACGCTGAGCCCATTTTCTGAACCACAAATTCTGATCCAAGGTTCCACACAGGGGTATTTGTGCCCATTCTGTGTGTAAACTGCAACCTGGAAGAGTGTGTTTGGTTACAAATCTTTGGAACGATCTTAACCAGGAAAACTAGAGACAGAGGCAAGTTAGGCAGATGATTCTCTTGGCGCTAGCCTGAGGCTCCACATTGGGAGGAATGTAAGCTGGGCAGACTGTTGGCCTGCCTGTTCTAAAGGGCCTACCTTTAGTGCCTCAAATCCTCATTTCATCCAAAACCCAAACTCACTGTCATGGAATCAATTCTGACTCCTACCGAGAGACCCTATAGGACCGGATAGTATTGCCCCTTTGGATTTCTGAGGCTGCTCATCTTTATGAGAGCAGAAAGCCTCCTTTTTCTTCCATGGAGTGGCTGGTGACTTAGAACTTCTGACCTTACGGTGAATATCTAACTCGTGTGGTTAATACGCAATTCGTGACCCACTGTGCCACTAGAGCTCCCTCATTTCATCCAGATTGTCTTTTTTTTAAAAGATCATTTTACTGCGGGCTTGTACAGCTCTTATAAAAATCCATACATCAATTGTATCAAGCATATGTGTACATATATTGCCATCATTATTTTCTAAACATTTACTTTCTCTTTGAGGCCTTGATATCAGCTGCTCTTTTTCCCCTGCCTGCCTCCCTTCCACCCTCGTGACCCCTTGATAAATTATAAATTATTACTTTCATATTTTATACCAAGTGCTATCGCCCTTCACCCAGGTTCTTCCCCCCTCCTCTCCCTACCTTCCCCCTATCCTACAAGTATCACTACTCTCATTTATATTCCTAAGGGGTTTATCTGATCAGATTGTGTCTTTTGAACGGCAGGTAGTTATTGGGATTATTAGCTAGTTTTTTACTTGTTCTGTACTTCATAGGGTTGTTATTAAAAATGCCAGAATTATGTTATAACAACCCTACGAAGTAAGTCCTATTATGTTTCCCCTCTGACATATGTGGTAAAACAGGACTGAGAGATGTTAAATAACCTGCCCAAGGCAGGGCCTAGTTTCCCCAAGGTTGGCTTGATTCTAAAATCAGGCTTGTAGCTACTCTATTGGCTGGAGCTGTTGGTGATTTTTTTCTGTGAAGTTTCCTACTTCTTGACTCTTCCTGTGGCCTTGAGCAACACTCCCCACCCCTATTGCCTTACTATATTTTCTATCTATTTGGCTGATCACCCTACACCCTACAGCTCCTGGGTCTTCATTGTATAAAACCCACCCAGGGGTGGCTCATAGGCCAGCTCTCTGCTGACTCCTCCTGGCCCAACCCAGGCACTGTCTGTGTGGCATCTGCCCTGAGAGACCCCCACTGCCCTTTTCTGCCTTCCCAGCCCCCGCTGAGCCCAGCTGATTCACTACCCAGGGGTCTAGGAAGAAGAAAGATTCATCTGACTCTCCTACATGTGACCTCAACAATGGTTTCCCAGGCTCTGAGCCTGACCCCTATTCCAGACGTTGTACATTTCAACAACCTGCCGTAAGGTCATCTGTTCTTTGCATTGATAATCAAGTGGCAAGGTGACAGAGTGACGAGGGAAAAGCATTTTGTTTCCAAAGGACATTGGAAACACTGAAAAATTCAAATGACTTTGTGGTAAATTTGGAGACTCGCTGAAAACCTGAATAGCCTGTCAAAGACCCTTGTCTGGGGCGTAGATGCCATGCTGAGACTCTCTGAGGGAAAGCACTCTTCGGGCCAGCACACCTATAAAACAGAGAATTGCTCCCACCCAGGCCCTCGGCCTGGGTACAATAGGCAATGCTAGGGTGACCACTGAACTGTAGGACCTTTGAGGAGGAGATGCTAGGACTGGCCTGGGAATTGCTAAATCACTCCTGGGAATGTTTCCTTTGTATTCAAGATAAAGTCCTCGGTACACTCAGTCTTCTTGACAAGGTCAAGGCTGTTCCACAGGATCTAAGACAGCCATCTTGGCTGGAAGAGATTTCTGGTCAACGGGATCTCTAGAGCGCACTGGGCCAGGAGTCCCTGTGGAGCTGGGGGCGGGGTGGGATCTGGGTTCTAATTCCAGCACTGCAATGAATCAGAAGTGAAGTTTTCCCAAGCAAGGGGGTACTCATGAAAATCAAAGGGACCTGAAGTGGGGGTTCAGAGTTTCAATGTAAAAAAAAGAGTTCAACAAATAGGCATTGTTCAACATTGGAAAGGTGCCATTCCGGAAGCAGTGAGGTCTCTCTGGAAGGGTGAAAGCCCTCACCACTGGAAGTGGTAAATGTCTGGAGTAAACTCTCACATCCAGGGAAAGATCAGAATCGCTGAAGTAGATCAAAGCCCAGTCAGAAGGGAAAGGATGGGAAGGAAGGAGGGAGAGAAGGAAAGGGAGAAAGAAATGAGTTGATTCCACTCTTTCCTCAGTGGATTGTGGCAGACTGCAAAGAAATAAAAACCAGCACTCATAAATGCTGTTTTAAATTTTACCACAAAGAAGCTATGATTCTCATGCTGATACTGTGAAAACTAAAAGCTATTGACGTAGGAAAATGACTGTATTGGGTAAGACTATTTTATGTGTAATAATAGTAATAAGCATTTATTGAGCACCTACAGCATTACACTACCACCACCACGTACTGTCTTTGAGTTGATTCCGACTCATAGCACCCTTACTGGACAGGGTTTCCTAAGCTGTGAGTCTATACAGAAGCCTGGCTGCCTCCTCTTTCTTCCCTGGAGTAGCTGCTGGGTTCAAACCACCAAGCTTTTGGTTGGCAACTGAGTACTTTAACCAGTGTGCCACCAGGGCACCTTACTGAAATCTAGGCACTATCCTAAAGGCCATCTATTCATAAAAGCCATTGAAATCTTCTTTGCCAGCCTACAAGGTAGGGCCTCGAGTTTAGGGAAGGAAAGCAACCTGCCCTAGATCTCCTAAGTCCATAGAGGCAGCTCTGGGCAATGGGTGCAGGAGAAAGCCTGGAGCGAGAGAAAGAGGGAGAGAGAGAGGTGGCAGCTGGACCCAACTGAGTCCACACAGCTAGGTACTTCTGATCCTGCTTCTCCATGTCAACATGTGCTTAGGAATGGTTGTTGTTCTTCTTGAAAATATTTTAAAGCAGTACATGCATATGGTACACAGTGTAAAAGATAAACAATAGAGACCGATAAGTCAGTGGTTGTTTTTTTTAAGTCTCCCTCCCATTCCTGTCCCCCAGTCACCTTCCTAAAGGACAACCAGGATTAAGTTTATAATTTGTATTTATTTTTTAAATTTACTTTACAAAATCCTGGCTTGCCATTGCAATACTTCAGAGTGCACACAAACAGGAGCCATGCTGTTATAGAGTTCTACTTTTGTTTTTTTTTAAATGCTCACATAAAATGCTCTTGGGAATTGATCCCATAGAAAACGGGCCACAAACAGCCCATATGGCATTGCAAAGGTGAATGCATTCCATACATGAATTGTTCCACTTGGCTTATCCAGCTTAGTGATATGGTATATTGGAATTCTTTTACATTTGCTAGTTTAATGACGTAACTTCATTTTTTACAAGAAGATGGAATATCTTATTAAGCCACCGTGCATCCTTCAACGGCTCTGAACTAATGGTCCTTTCATCACATAGGTTTTCCTTTCATCAGGATTCCGAATACGTGAGAAATTAACGCACAGTGTTTGCCATTATGGAGCACTGGAGTCAATGTCTAGAAGAAGCATCAGGAGTTGCTGGGAAATTTGGTGATCAACTACTCAACTCATGAATCATGTGTATACCTGAAATCATGAACCAAGCAGGAAGCACCCTTGTGAGAGGACGCCTTTGCCTTCGCAATCACATTGCAAAAGCCCACGAGAGAGTGGTTTCAGAAAGGAAATCAGATACATGGCCCACTTCTCTGTCAGCTCAGAACTTATTTCTAAGGGGAGTTAATTTTTAAAAGCACAGCTAAAAGAGTAAACAAACAAACGGAAAACGCTTTAGGGACAACACGGGTGCTTTTGTAGGAATGGGCTTGTTTTGTTTTGTTTTGTTTTGTTTTTAAGATAGATAAGTACTTTTCTTCTATTTACATCTAAAGGAAAGAAAGAAATGAAAGACTGGTTTAAAAGACCAGAACCTCTCAATAAAAAATGAAAAATGACGTTTCATTGTCAGACTTGGGCTCTACTCAGAATTGTGCCGGCCACTGCCCAGTGTGGCTTGTAGACTCTCAGGCTGACACAGCCCTCTCACCTGAAGGCACAAATACTGCTCTTGGGAAGTATGCAGGCCTCCCCCCACCCCCCTCAGTGTACCGCGCCGGGAAAAGCTGGAAGGTTGGGGGATTAGCATATGAATAGACTACCACACCTCCCCAAAAGCCCCTGACAGAGGGGCAGGCACAAAAAGAGGAGACCCTTTCATTCATTTTGTAGTTAATGAAGAGTAAGCTGACCTTTTCCAAGAACACTTTTCGTGGGGTCCCAGAATTTCAACTGCTAATGCTGAGTGTGGAAAAATTGCCAGGGAAGCCCGGCAGCCCTGCTCTTGCCTCCCACCCCCTACCCCCCACCCCGCCCCCCAGCACGCGGGGGAAAGCCGCCTGGCATCAAAAGTCAGAATTGACAGCTGGGGAATTTGAGGGTTGCTCTTCTTGCCTCGATCTTGGTAGCTTTAACAACAAAAGTGCCTTATCTGAAAGAGGTGAACTTTGGCGCAGAGGAGCAGGGTGGGGGCGCGGGGTGAGGGCAGAGGAGCGGGCAGTGGGGGGCGGGCGGGTAGGCTAAAGTCTCAGTCCTGAGGCCATGGCCAGGGGCGAGTGGGAGAGTGCTTCAGGGGAATGGAATGCAGGAAGAAGGACAGAAGTCCGGAGCCCTGCCTGAGGATAAACCGGAATTGAGCAGGATTCACGGAACGGGGGAGAGTCACGCCTTGGGGAGCGGTCCGGGAGTTCAAGACCACCCCCCACCCCCGCTTCTTGGAATGTTCATTGTTATCCCTTTCGCTGGCAACCACCTCGCCTCCCTGACCTCAGAGGCTGAGTCAGGCACCCCAACACCCTAACTTCCCTTACCTTCTCACCGAAAGACTCAGTGTTTCCTCAGCTCCCTTGGGGATGACAACCACATCGCCTTGGGATGATCTGTGTGCCCAGAGTCTAGCATCATGCCAGGCGCCGAATTGGGGCCCGCTCAATATTTGCCGAATTCGGCCCAAGCGTGTCCTTTCAGGCGAGGAGTGTTCCCACGCCCCGCCCCCTGGAGCGGCCAGACCACCATCGCTTTGGTTCAGGAGTCAGGCGAGGTCTTGCTCCGCGCACGCAGAGGTCCCTGGAATTCCAGTGCAGGAGAGGAGCTGGGAAGCAGAACCAGGTACGGGCAGAGGGAGGGGACTGGCCGAGAAAACTCCTGGGCTCTGAGGTGCGCTCAAAACCAAGCCCGAAGCCTTGGCTTGAGGTGAGGGGCTCAGCACACTCTGGCCTTCTGGCGAAATCTACCCCTCCTTCGGTTTGGTTTGTTTGTTTCTCTTATTCTTTTGGCGTGGCCCTGGCAGCCAAGAATGGTTTCTCCCATTGCTAAAATGGGACTTTTAAAAAGACAAGCAACAGACCTGTGGCAAGCAAAGCCTAAAACTTCCTAGCTGGCCCTTTCCTGAAAACGTGTAACGACCGCTGATTTAAATGAATAAAATGAAACTAGTAAGCTGCCCTTCAACACACACGTTCATGCGTTTTGTTGCACATGCACACACGCGCGGACACGTGCCCACAAACTACTGCAATTATGAAATCCCATTGTCTTGTATTTTGAATAGAATGAAGACATTTTGCTGCACCAGGAAGTTTGTGCAAATGACGATTTACCCATATTTTATGCTTTGGGGAATCCAACGAACTGAAAGCATACTTTGTGGTGTGTTTTTTTCTTTTTTGGTAAAGCACGATTTCAGCACATTTTTGTGAAGACAGATTTTCCTCTTCCCCAACCTCTCCAAGGCGGTCTTAGCTCAGTCTCTGCTGTAATCATCCTGTATGCCCTTGGACCTTTACCTAATTACCTGAGAATTTTGCACCTCCGGAGAAGAGAATGCATAATGTGAATATATCTGAGAGATAATAACTTTGATTTGGTCTCATTCAGCGTCATTCTTTGAAACAGAGTCACACAATGGTGCCGAGCTGGAAGCTATTGCCAGGAACATCTCTTCCCAACCTAGGGAAATAGCCCGCTAAGCAATGGATCTGAGGCTTCCACATAAATCGGAGTCGGAGTGAGACTCGAACTCCTGGATCTGAGCTCGCACACATCAGCACACAGGGTTAGGTCAGTGTATCTCTCTCTCTCTCTCTCTCTCTCTCCCCCCCCCCCTCTCTCTCCAGGGTTGAACCCATTGTTGCACATGGACAGCACTCCACAATGTGTGACAAAGGAATGAATGATAATCAGGGCTAACAATTACTGCTCACTCATCATGTGCCAAAAGTGCTTAACTCTGAACTGAGACGTTTGAACTCACCCAGTGCACCTTGGAAGAAAGCTGTGGCTGTCAGCTACTGTAAAGATGATCGCCTGGAGACAGGGGTCCTCAAACGTTTTTAACAGGGGGCCAGCTCACTGTCCCTCAGATCCATTGGAGGGCCGGACTATAGTTTAAAAAAAACTATGAACAAATTCCTATGCACGCTGCACATATCTTATTTTGAAGTAAAGAAACAAAATGGGCAAAAACACCCTGCGGGCTGGATAAATGTCCTCGGCGGGCCCTCGGGCCATAGTTTGAGGACGCCTGCCTCGGGAAGTCTATGGGGGTATTGTCTACTCTGCCCTCAGACTCACTATGAGCCAGAGTCCTCTGGAAGTGGAAGGGTTTGGAGGGTATCCTGTGCCAGGCACTCCGTCAAATGCTTTCACACGTATGGGTCCTCACGCTGTGAGAAGATTTTCTTATGAAATGAATTGGCCAAGGTCGTCCTGCAGGAAGCTGTGGGATTATGCTCAGAACCCAGGTCTTTCAAATTCCAAAGCCTGTGTTTTTAATCACCACCTGGAATATATGAGGAGGGCCAAAGAAAACATACATCTGACATTTGAAAACAAACAAACTTGTTGCCATCAAGTCAATTCCGACTCATGTGTAATATTCTATTTTATGATTAGACCCTACAGGACAGGGTAGAACTGCCCCTGTGAGTTTTGGAGCCAAAAGTTATGGGAGTAGAAAGCCTCGTCTTTCTTCTGTTTTTGAGGGCCCTTTCCTTTCCTCAAACTCAAAAACTCTATTGCCATGGAGTCAATGCCGACTCATAGCAACCCTATAGGTCAGGGTAGAACTGCCACTTTTGGTTTCCAAGCCTGTAACTCTTTACTGGAGTAGAAAGCCCCATCTTTCACCCAACGAGCACCTGGTGGTTTTGAACTGCTAACCTTGCAGATCACAGCCCAAAGTGTAACCACTGCCTGGCCTGGACATGACAAATAAGGTCCTGTGATGGAACCTCAGAGCCGCTGGTTCCTGGCTTTGCCAGGGCTCCCTGTGTGGGCCCCACACGCTCAGCTAATCTCTCCAATTCTCCAGCTCCCTATATCCATCTTGCTTTTTCTGACACCCCAGAGTGCCCCCAATTATCCCAGAGGGGTTTTTATGAAATTCTCAAAACAAATTTTGAAGGTAATCTCCCCCGGCCATTTTTTTTTAGAGAACATGTGCTTTACAAAAATCTATAGGCAGATAGAAAGGGCTTCCTTCACACAAAACCAGACAAATGAAAATGTGGCAATCCTGAGTTTTCTAGTCCCGGAATGCCAACTAAATGTTTAGGGTACAGCTCCATCTGCTGGACATTAAAGACACTATTAACAGTGGTTAAACAAATACATCAAACTCCGCTGCCATTGAGTTGATGCTGGCTCATAGAGACCCTATAGAACAGGGTAGAACTGCCTCTATGAGTTTCCGAGACTGTTAACCCTTTGCAGGAACAGAAAGCCCCATCTTTCTTCCAAGGAGCAGCTGCTGGTTTCCAACTGCTAATTTTTCAGTTAGAAACCCAATTGGGAACCCAAACTAAAACAAACAACTCATTGTCATGGAAGTGATTCTGACTCCTGACAACTGACCCAGGTGTCACACAATAGAACAGCTCCATAGCATTTTCTTGGCAGCCATCTTTCTGGAAGCTGATCACCAAGCCTTTCTTCCATGTGCCCTGGGTCAGGTTTGAACAGCCAAGCTTTCCGTTAACAGCCAAGAACGGACTGTTCATTTGACCCTGCATCTCCCCCAGGGACCTTTAAATGCTGATGACAGGGCACATTTGTAGCCCGTGGTATATTTTTCTTGGTCTCTTCTAAATACTTTTCACTCACAAAACTACACGGCCTTGGTGGAACGTTTGTAAAACAGAAAAATTCCCATGGGTACAATAACAAGACCCCCAGAACTACACACCCTTCCTGTTAGTTTCTCGGCATCCACATCTTCACACATGAGAGAACACAGATTAGACACTTTTCTGTCACCTTTGTATTTCAAAATCTATCTTACACGTACTTTTCATGTCATCTAATCGTTGTCATAGAGATCATTTTTATTACCTGTGGAATATTCTATTTTAGGATTATATAGTAATTTTGCTGACCCACTTCCCTGTTGCCAGGCAGTTAGATTGACTGAAAATCTGGGCTGTTAGAAAGGAGCATCTCTTTGCGTACATGTGGTCCAGACTTCAGATTACTTCCTGAGGAGCGATTGTTATTAGCAGTGGAACTACGGGTTAAAGGGGAGGACTGTATTTTAGCTCTTGAAACATATTGCCAAATTGCTTTCCAGAAAGATTGCATCTGGTTATTCTCCCATTATTCCTCTATGACTGCCCTTCTTAAGGCGCCCTGGCTAACACAGAGTATTGTCTTTTTTCATGTTTTCTAATTAATAGGTGAAAATTGGTCTCTTGTTGTTTCCATTAGCATTTTTGATTACTTAGTGCAGGTGAACACTTATTCATATGTTTATTAGCCATTCACATTTCCTCTTTTGTGATTTCTTTTTCTCAATGTTGTTTTCCCAATGAGAGCCTTTGCGTTTGTTCTTATTATTTTTGTCTGTGCTCTTTAGATACTATAGACATTCTTTCGCTTTCCCATATGTGACAAATAGTTTTCTTAAACATGTGCTTTGTTTGTTTAGGTTACTTTACTTTGATTATAGTGGACATGTAGAAGCTTTTCATTTGCTATGATCCTGTCTTTTAATTGCTTTCTTCTGCAATTTTGCCCTGATTGTTTGTTTGTTTGTTTGTTTTAAGAAAATACAAAAAATGAAAGAAAGTACACCGTCTTTCCCTCTATTGTTTTGGTCCACCTGGAATTATCTCTGGTGTAAAATATGAATGAGCAAGATGGGTTTTTCAAGATAACCATTTTGTACGTTGATCATCCCAGCCTTATTAAACTGTCCGGTTATCAGTATAAAAAGCGCACCTCACTGCCTTTCTGCTCTACAGAGAGCTGCTCAGGTTTTGCAGTAAACTTTGAAAGTGCTTGCTTTTTTGACAACAAAAATGTTCTGGAATGTTGGGAGGTCAGAGGGAGCCATTTAAGAGTTTGGGACAGGGAATTAGCATGAACATGCCTGTTTGTGTGTTATAAAGGGTGGCTGTCACCAAATGCAGAGAGAAGAGACATTACGAAAGCAGCCACATCAGCTGGTTTATAAGTCTCCAAATAATTGGTGTTCTCTCCTGAGGCTTTGATATGCCCTCCTCCCCACCTCCACCTCCCCTTTTTAGGATCTTGAATCATTTTTATATGTTCCAGGTACTGCATCGGGCATTTGATATACATTATCACATTCACCCCAAAAACCCAGTGCCTGCAGTCAATTCCCACTCCGAACACCCCTGTAGGACAGAGCAGAACTGCCCCCATAGAGTTTCCAAGGGTGTAAATTTTTGCAGAAGCAACTGCCACAGCTTTCTCCTACAGAGTGACTGGTGGCTTCAAATGTTGACCTTTCAGTTAATAGCGTAACTGCCCCCCACCACAGCAACTCCATTACCTCAGTCACACTCCCAAACCCCAGCTATGTAGGTGTTCCCATCCCTTGTTAGATGACAGGCATCCCCATGGCAGGATGGGTTAAACACCGAGCTGCTAGCAGCAGGAGAACAATGAGGCTGTCTGCTCTAAAAGTTGCAGTCTTGCAAGCCCCATGGAGGACTTTGACACTGTCCTATAGGGGCGCTGTGAGTTAGAATCGACTCAATGGCAGTGAAGGAGTGAGATTATAGATAAGAAAACTGGGGCGTAGTGAGATCAGGTTCCCACAGCTAGCAAGCTGGAGGAGGCAGGACTGAAACCCAAGGTTTGGGGAGAAATTATACTAATATAACACACTGAAAGCTGTGTTTCCACCACCTGTCGGTTTGTTGTAATATGGTGGTTGGTGTGTTGCTGCGATGCCACTAGTATTTCAAATGCCAACAGGGTCACCCGTGGTGGGCAGATTTCAGGTGGAGCTTTCAGACTTAGACTAAGAAGAAAGGCCTGCTTATCTACTTCCCAAAATTAGCCTATGTAAACCTTTGCATCAAAACCGTATTTGTCGCACTTGCTTGCTTTCAACATGTCATTCAAACTCAAAAGAAAAGTAGAAGAAAAAAAAAGAAAGAAAAGTAGAAACTCACTTCCATCGAGCTGATTCTGACTCATAGTGACCCTATAGAACAAGGTAGAACTGCACCTGTGGGTTTTTAAGGCTGAGGGAGTAGAAAGCGTTGTAATTTTTCCTGCTGAATTAACTGGTGACCTTGAGATTAATAGCCCAGCTCAGCTCCTGGACATGTCATTAGGATAGTTCAGCTGCTGGAGGAGGACATCATCTTTGGTGAAAGACAGGGCCAGCCTCAGGGAGATACACTGCCGTAATAGCCATAACAATGGATGCCGAAATACCACGATCAAGCAGAAGTAGGCAAGACTAGGCAATGTTTTGCGGGTGTTGTACACAAAGTCACTGGGAGCCAGTATCAAGCCAAGGGTAGCTATCTATGTAAAACAATGCATCATCACGTGATAAACAAAGATTCTCAGCCCATCACCCTTGAGACCTTAAATTTACATACTATAAACAAAAGGTTCTGGGCATTCTAAAAGGCAGGTGCAAGTTTGTTGTGAAATGGCTGACCCATTTAACACCTGTGGATAAAGGGCCCCAGGTTGGCAGTCAGAATGCCTGGCCTTTCTTTTGTGCTAGGCAGGTATTGGGTGTTTGAGTGAATCATTTTGCTGCAAAGTTTCCTTCGCTGTATAATGGGAAAATAAAGAAAAGGTAATCATGCCTTCATTGAGGATTCAATACACGAGTTAAATAGAAATCAATCCGGAAATGGTAGGAAGAGTTAAAAATTCCACGTGAGTTTATGTTGTTAGGTGTCGTTCAGTCCGTTCAGACACAGTGTCCCCATCCTCACAATGGTTCTACCCACAATGACTGTGTCTGAGTCCACTGTTGCAGCTACTGTGCCAATCCATCTTGTTAGGGTCTTCCTCTTTTTTCATTGACCTCCTGCTTTATGAAAGATGATATCCTTCTCTGGGGACTGGTAGCAGGTCCCAAGTGCATGAGACAAAAGTCCATTGCCCTCAATACCAAGGAGCTTTCTAGCTATACTTCTACCAAGACAGTGTTTTTTTTTTCCTCCTGGAAGTCTACAGTAACTTCCATATTCTTTGCAACACCATAATTCAAATGCATTCATTCTTCTCTGTTTTTCCTTATCCATTCCCCAACATTCACATGCACGTGAAACAATTGAAATTACCTGGCCTGGGTCAGGCACACCCCAGACCTCAAAGTGACATCCCTTCTCCCCAATACTTCAAATAAGCCTTGTGCAGCAGACCTGCCCAGTGTAACACATGTAGAATTGCCCCGGGACTTTTTCTGAGACTAAATCTTTATAGGAACAGACTGTCCAGCTAGTGGGTTCAAACCACAAACCTTTGGGTTACCAGCCCAATGCTTGATCCACTATTCTACCAGTGCTCTTTTCTTTTTTCTTTTTTTAAACATTTTATTAGGGGCTCATGCAACTGTTATCGCAATCCATCCACACATCAATTGTGTAAAGGGCATTTGTACATCATTCTCAAAACATTTTCTCTCCACTTAAACCCCCGACATTAGGTCCTCATTTTTCTCCTCCCTCCCCACTCCCCCCTC
>NW_022103917.1:5093629-5108119 GCF_000313985.2 Echinops telfairi
TGCTCTTTTCATGCCCGCTTCCACCAAAAAAAAAGAATGGAGTCATTTTCATTGATATTCTCAAATCTTGAGAAAAAGACTTCAAACCTGGCAAAACCCAAGCAGGTGTTGATGTCATTGGCTTTTCTGCTCAGAATAATGGATCTTCAATCTAAGTCATATATCAATCTGCCAAGCCAAGGCTGTGAATTCTGATTGTCTAGGGAGAGGAAAAGAGCCCTGGTGGAAGAGTGATTACACATTGGGCTGCAATCTGAAAGGTCAGCAGTTTGAAATCACCAGCCGCTGCAGGGGAGAAAGATGAGGCTTTATACTCCCCTAAAGAGTTACACTTGGCAACTTACAGGAGTGGTTCCACCCTGTCCTATAGGGTCGCTTGCTGTGAGTCAGGATTGGCACGATGGCAGTGAGGGGTTCCGTCCTGTCTACTCAGATCAGAGTGTTGTACTTTCTATAACATTGCAGGTTTACCTGCTTTCGCATATTAAACCAGTATAGCCTCATGGTGATCCTGGCCACAGGTTCAGCTTTTCTTGACAAAACAAGTGTAGGCAAGAGGACTAATTCACAGGATCTTCTTCAAAAAGAAATAAAGAAAAAAGAACCCATGTCATCTGCTAACAAAGAAAGTCAGAATCCACTTCTCTCTACACCCGGGGTTTGCGCTTTTTCCTGTATGTCTGGTGTCTGAAACTTGTTCACCCGCGGGATCTAGAGTCTCATGAAATATATCGGGTGGGTATTCGATGACCCGTTTTTACAGCAGAGCAAAGTGAGGCCTCCCAAGGTGGTACTCTGGAGAGTGGCCGGATGAGGAACTAGAGCCCACTCCTCTGGTTTCCTCCACCACAGTTGGCTCCCTCGGTGATAAGCATGGTTACTAACAAAGAATCCATTTCCTTGCCTTTTATTTCCAGTCTCCCTGGGACTTCACATGTTGTAGCAGCTCGATAAATATTCCGCACCTGTCTGACTGCTTGCCAAATAATGGGAGACAGAACAATTACAGGTAGGCAAAAATAGAAGAGAAGAATTGACTAACAATTAAAGAAAGGGCAAGTGGCATGAATATGCTTAGCAAATAAGACATAAACTAGGAAAAAATGGAAAAGGGGAGGCAAACATATTAAGCCTCAATACAGAATCATGAGATGCAGGTCAGAAAAAAAGATCTGGAGGCCATTATACCAAAAAATAAACGCTGGTGATAATGATAACTGCACTACTAGGTTCACTAGACTCTGCGGCAAGCTTATTAACCCTCTAGGGTGGGGAAGCAATATAATTAGCCCCATTTAATGGGTGAAGAAAGATAGACTCAGAGAGGTTAAACAACTTGCTCAAGGCTATAGTGCTAACAAGGATGGAGCTAGGATTCCAGCCTAACCAATCTGACTCAATTTCATATATCATATACATACACATAGACATATATATTTTCTGTTCTTAGCAATTTTCCTACCAGGAGCACGCATTACCTTTATTTTTTCCCAATCCTGTAGTATTCATCTTGTACAGAAATAATTTTGTCATTACATCATTAACTATAGTTAATTACTATTTCTATTCATCATTTGTATGTCACCTCAATTAGACTGTTAAGAGCCTGTGTCTCGGGGAGTGTCGTGTTTTAATGCATATTATAGCTGCTCCATGAATACTTCGCAAATGAATGGACAATGGAGAGAAAAAAACGTGAGAGTGCCAGGCAAAACAATCACTAAAAAAGTGGGGCGAATTTGAGGGTGCTGAACGCGCTAGAGCTTGAGCAGGAGAGAAGACAGAGAAAAAGGAGAGAGGCATGCAGGCTGAGGAAGAAAGAGCAGCACATGACGAGAAAGCTGGGAAATAAGAACGGAAGCTGGCTCCATCGTAGAACCCTGTTTTGGTGGACTGGTAGGCAAGAATGCATGAACAAAGAGACGGCGGTGGCAGCCAGGAGGGGAGATTTTTAAGATATGGTACTTAAAAAATTAAATAGAAAAATTGTTTCAGAGTACCTTATGAGAGGGGGAAATACTGAAATTGCTTTTCTGGCCAAGCAAGCCTGTCCCTTCGTCGAACAATTATCCTTGAGATCTCATCTCCATAAATTCAATAGGCAATTGGGGCCACTTTCTCTTTTCAGGCCAGATGCAGAAACAGAAATTACAGTCATTTCCTATATTGCAGAAATTAGCTGGCCAGTTGAAAGCCACCTGCACACATTAATTCACATCATCAGAGGTTGGTATATAGAAGGCTGAAGGCCCTGCCCCCTCTGCCACACACTCCATCCACGTAGAGGCTAAGCTTGGACAACCAACAGTGAAGCTAAGGTTTGCAATTGGGCTATGTTATGAGGTGGTTAGTGGTCCCTTTGTGACTCCGGCTCTCTTGGGAATTAAGTGACGACACACAAGGCTAACAATAAGTACCAACAGTTCTCTGCCCCACTGCTTCCCATCACTCAGCCCTCCAGAGATGCAACACCTTACTGCTATTTTTTCAGCTTTTTACATTATACTGTCTAAATAATATGCCTAAATGACTACTTATTTAACACTTTTTTCCTTAGTGAGCTTACTTTTTATTTATTTATTTTAAAAAACATTTTATTGGGGGCTCGTACAACTCTTATCACAATCCATCCATCCATCCATCCATTGTGTCAAGCACATTTGTTGCCATCATCATTCTCAAAACATTTGCTTTCTACATGAGCCCTTGGTATCAGCTCCTCATTTTCCCCTCCCTTCCAACCCCCCTCCATCATGAACCCTTGTTAAGTTATAAATTATTATTATTTTGTCATGTCTTACACTGTATAACGTCTCCCTTCACCCACTTTTCTGTTGTCTGTCCCCCAAGGAGGGGGTTATATGTAAATCCTTGTGATCCATTCCCCCTTTCTATCCCACCTTACCCTTACCCTCCTGGTATCACTACTTGCATTATTGGCCCTGAGAGGTTTATCTGTCCTGGATTCCCTGTGTTTCTAGCTCTTATTTGTACCAGTGTACATCATGATAGTGGGGGAGAGGAAGCATTTAGGAACTAGAGAAAAGTTGTGTTTCACTGTTGCTATACTGCACCCTGACTGGCTCATCTCCTCTTCTGTAAGGGGATGTCCAGTTGCCTGCAGATGGGCTTTGGGTCTCCACTCTGCACTCCCCCTTATTCACAATGATATGATTTTTTGTTATTTGATGCCTGATACCTGATCCATTTCACACCTTGTGATCACACAGGCTGGTGTTCTTCTTCCATGTGGGCTTTATTGTTTCTCAGCTAGATGGCCGCTTGTTTATCTTCAAATGTTTAAGACCACAGACGCTGTATCTTTTGATAGCCAGGCACCATCAGCTTTCTTCACCACATTTGCTTATGCACCCATTTGTCTTCAGCTATCTTGTTGGGAATGTGAGCATCATGGAATAACAGTTTAATAGAGCAAAGTGCTCTTGCATTGATGGAGTACTTGAGTAGAGGCCCAATTTCCATATGCTAACTTAATCCTAAACCTATAAATATATGCACATAAATCTATTTCTCCATCATCTTATATAAATATATTTACATATGTACATACCTGCCTATATTTAGACCTCTATAAGTGTCGTTTGCCTGCTAGTTCTTTCCTCTATTTCTTTTTACTTTCATCTTGTCCCACTATCATGCTCTGCCTTCATTTGGGTTTCAGTAATTCCTCTTGATTACATTGCCCTTGATCAAACCCTGCCAGGTCTCCTACACCCTCCTGGCCATCGATTTTGGATCACTTGTTGTTCCCTTGTCCCTGGGTTTGTTAACACCCACTTCCTTTCCCCCGTCTCCCCCTCTCCCATTTCCCCCTGGAACTATTGGCCCCTTTGTTTTCTCCTCCAGATTGTGTTTCCTGCCTATCTTATCTAGATGTCATCTATTGGTTTGCTCTTCCAATTGTCAGTCGATTGGATTTCTTATACCACCCCCTGCTCCACGCTTAAATCCTTTACATCCTTCGATCCTTCTATACCAATTTGTTGTCAAATCGCTATAGCCCGTTTTACATGATTCTGACTATGTCATTAGTGTCCTCTGCTCAGCAAAGTAATATATTATTCTGTTTTCTAGTTAGTCTTAAGGAGCCTTGGTGGTGTAGTGATTACGCATTGGGCTGAGATCTTCATGGTTAGCAGTTTGTAACTGCCAGCAGCTTTGTGGGAGAAAGGCTGGGCTTTCTACTCCCATAAACAGTTACACTGTCAGAAACTCACAGCGGGGTCACTATGAGTCAGCATTGACTCAATGGCAGTGCATTTGTTTTGGAGTTAGTCTTATCATATTATTTTAGTGAGTCTTGATTTTTGCCCCCTGAAATTAGTAACTACTTCAGTATTTCATGTGTTGGGATTTCTATACTTTTAAATAATATCTTTTCTAGACAGTCTAACTTCCCTGTAAAAATACTCATAGATAATTTTTCCAAACACCCCAGCCCATATAAAACCTGTTGGCTCTACTTCCCCCAAATCTCTTTTCTGCTATCAGTTAGGCCAGTTACTCTCATGGCCAAAGCATGTCTGTCTTATAGGACTTCTCACCATTCCCTGGAGTTGGATCCTTTGCTTCCTGTATCTTATCTGATGCCTTCTACTTTCTGAGTTTACTGACTACTTTTCGTTGACCATACCCTCCATTCGTTTCCAGATAAGGGGCTCATACTAACCCTGTTGCCATCAAATCTTTTTTTTTAGTAGAATAACTGACTTTTATGTTAGCAGCTTTACTAGTATGCTACTAGGGTTCCTTAGAAAGGATCCAGAGAAGGCATTTTAAGTCGGTGCTTGTTTGCAAACATATTTAACATGAACCCTAATATTTACCATGAACATATTTTGCTTATTAAAGAATTTTAAGAAGAAAAATTTCCACTAAAAACTTAGACATTTTGACTTTTGACAAGGATACCAAGGCCATTTCATGCAGCAAGAATAGTCTTTTCAACAGACAGTTCTGAGAATCCTGGATAGGCAAAGACAAAAGAATGATGATGGACCCATACCTCACAGCCTACATAGAAAAATTAAGTGCAAATGCAGCAATAACCTCATGAAAGGTTTAAAACTATAAAACCCTTAGAAGAAAACATAGGCCTAAACTTTTGTGACCTTGGGTCAGGGAAAGATGTCCTTTTTTTTCTTCTTACTTCTATTGGGGACTCATGTCTCTTATCACAATCCATACATTCATCCAGTGTGTCAAGAACATTTGCACATATGCTGCCATCATTTTCAAAGCATACTCTTCCCACTTGAGCACCTGATATCAGCTCTCCATTTCTTCCCCCTCCCTCCTCCACCCACCCTCCCTCACAAACCCTTGATAAGCCAAATATTATTATTTTCATATCTTACATCATCCTCAGTCGCCCCTCACCCACTCTTCCATTATTCATTCCCCTGGGAGGGGGTTCTAGTTTCATCCTTGTGATTGATTCCCCCTTTCTCCCCCCACCCTCTCCTAATCCTCCTGAAATCTCTACTCTCATTGTTGGCCCTGAGGGGGTTATCTATCCTGGATTCCCTGTGTTGTGGGCTCTTATCTGTAGCAGTGTGCATGCTCTGGTCTAATCCGATTTGTAAGGCAGAATTGAGGCCATGATAGTGGGGTGAAAGAAGCACCAAACACAAGCATTTTTAAAAATACATAAATGGAAATTAGTCCAAATAAAATATGTCAGTGCTTCCAAGGACACCATCAAGGAAGTGAAAACACAACCCAGAAAATTGGGGGAAACAATTGCAAATCTCAACTTGTATCTACATTATATAAAGGACACTCACAACTCAACAATAACAAGATAACCTAGACAATTAAAATGAGAAGTGGCTCTGAATAGACATTAAGCCAAAGAAGATATATAAATGGCTCATAAGCACATGAAAGGATGCTTAATGCCATTCCAACCCAAACTACCACCAGAGAGTTGATGCTGATGCACAGAAACACTATATAGGGCTTCTGGGACTGAAAATCTTTATGGGGACAGACAACCTCATCTTTTTTACTCAAGATGGCGGTGAGGGGTGGGGCTTGAACTGATGATTTTTTGGTTAGAAGCCCAACACTTAACTCGTAGAGCAACTGGGGCATTTTAGGGAAACACAAAAGCCTCAATGAAATAACACTTCACACTCAATAGGAGGATGGCTATGATTCTTTTAAAGTAAATAAGTAAAAAAGTGTCGTGGAAATGGAACCCCCTCACACGTTATATTATTGGTTGAAAACAATGGGAAAGAGTGTGGTAGTTCCTCAATATGTTAAACATTGTTACCATATGACCCAGCAATTCCATTTCTAGATATAGGTCAAACAAACTGAAAAGATGTTTTCAAACCCAAAAAGATCTATGTCATAAATATTGCTCGCAGCATTGTTCATAATAGTCCCCAAATGGAAATAACCCAAATGTCAACCAACTGAAGAATTGATAAAAGATAAATCTCCAGTAAGACAAAACCCATTCCAGTCCATTGTTGTGCTGTTGTTAAGGGCCGAGGCGTTGGATCGGACTCATAGAGACCTTATGTAGAACAGAGCAAAACAGTGCCCAGTCGTGAACCATTCGGACACTCATGGTTGTGTTGGAGCCACTGTACCTAGCCATCTCTTTAAGAATCTTCCTTTTATTTTGCCCATCAAACTGCTTGACCAGGCATGGCGTCTTTTTTCCTGTGACTGCTCTCTCCTAACAGCACGTCCCAAGTACATGAGATGAGGTTTCGCCATCCTCATTCTAAGGAGTACTCCAGTTGCAGCTCCTTCATGAATTTTTTAATCAAGATATTGTAATCAATATTTTTCATCAATATAATTCAAATGTATTAATTCTTCTCTAGTTTTCTTTATTCATTGCCCAGCTTTAGCACACACCTGAAGAGATCAAAAACACCACAACCTTAGTCTTCAAAATGACTTCCTTGTTCTTCAACACTGGAGAGATGTCTTGCAAACACTTATACATACACCTATATACACAAACATATGTACTCACATATACATACTTACATGTATGGCCATACATGCGTACTCTGACATATAGTTTGTAGTTGTTGCTGTTATTGTAAAATTATCCATGTCCTTAGCAATGACCTTTTTTTCCTATACACATCTTAGTGACACAGTTTACCATGATGCAGCTATGCACATTTCACCCAGTTGGTGTTCCATTTCCCGTAGCCGAGAACACTAAATTTCTACTATCTAGGGAGTGATTTTGCCTTCTCAATATTTGTCTTTCTGTGCTTGACTTACTTCACTCTGCATAATGTCCTCCAAATTCAACCATATTCGAAGATGTTTTGGAGAGTCATCAGTCTGTTTCGCTCTGTACTACAGACTGATTATGGAACCCTGGTGATGTCGTGGTTATGCATGGGACCATGATACACAAGGTCAGCAGTTCAAAACTACCAGCTGCTCTGATGGGAAAAGATGTGATTTAAGAAAAAATTAGTGTTGTATATATGCATTACATTTTACTCATATTTATCAGTTTATCCATTGATGGACACTTAGGCCCTGTCAAATATTTTTGCTATTGTGAGCTACAGCTTTTTAAAGGAAATTCTTTATGAAGTTGAAAGTTCCACTGAATTTTCTGTTTTCTCATCATGCTTGGGTGTCTAATTTTACCACATGTGTTTTCTGCATTCATTGATATGACGACGGGATTATTTTTTCTTCAGCCTGTTAATATGATAGAATACTTTCATCGGTTTTAGAATAATGAGCCAGTCTTGCATTCTTGAAATAAGCCCCACTTAGCAATGTGTTTTAATTCTTTTTAATGTTTTACTGGATTAGATTCGTCGGTATTTTGTGGATACGTTTGGCATCTAAATTCATAAGAGATACTTGCCTGCAGTTTCCTTTGGTGCGGGCACTCTTTTTGCTGGTTTTAATATTAGGATAATATTGGCCTTGTCGTGAGCCAGAGAATGTGCCATCTTCTTCTATTTTGGGAAGAGATTGCAGAGAATAGGTGATAATTTTTCTTAAATGTTTAGTAGAATTCTCCAGTGAAATGATGGGCAGACTGGGCAGTGTTGGGCTCTGTGGTAGGTTACATAGGGAGGCTGTGAGTTGGAACCGACTCATGGCACATAACAATACCAATGTATTTAGTTGCCGTGCATAGGTATGGAGCTGAAGTGGATGTTCAGCTTCCCACTGCTCACCACCTGCACTCCCCTGACAAAAGTGGATAGACTCATACCTTTTGATGTGAGAATGGAGTACCAGCTCACATTACTTCATCAGTGCTATGTAGGGGGATAATCCCAGCTCCTTACTGGGCCCTGCCAATCCTGAGCAGAGGGCTTATGCACATCATCTCTCACATTCTTGTTTCAACTCATTACTCCCTCGTGGCTACCACTAGTGCCCACCCACCCCCACCCCCGCCCCCCGACACTGGAGCAGTGGTAGCATGGTGCCAATTAGCTCTGCCTCCTGGCATCTTATTCAGTCTTGCTCAGTTGAGTTCAAGGCTCAACCTCTGGCACTGGACCCTAATGACACGACTCTGATGAGGGAATCCAAGTGCTGCTTGCTTCCATCAGGGGAGGAAGTGATAGGTCAGTTTGCCACTCAGCCCTTCCAACACCATCCTGGAATGGAAATTGTGATATCACCTGTTTTTGCCAGGCAGGAGTGGTATAGAAGATTAGCTCCCCACTCTGATTGCCTCACCCTGGAGGAGAAATCAGAGTACATACTGCCTGCTTTTGTCAGGTGGACATCCGTCGATCATCCCCTCACTTGGCCCTACGGAAACCATGGTATAGGGGAGGAAGTGCATTGGACTTTGGCTAGAGTTGTGTAGAAATTGTCAAAGAATCTTTCCATTCTGTTAGGCTGTCCTTTTTCCTGGTCCTTTGGCTGTGGAGAGCAGGCTTTATTTTATCTTTATTTTTTGTTATTTTTTTTTGTCTGTTCATTGTGGGCAATTCCACTTACCGGCTTCTTTACTACTCCAGCCAGGCTATTCAATAAGTGCATGCATGCACACACACACACACACACACACATGCGCGCGCAAAACTGCACTGTCATATTTGAAGCGATAAAGTCTTCCAACAGCCCATGTTCTTCCTTTCCCCTGTCAGAGTCTTCCTATGTTATATGCCCAGGGATTTTTAGATATAAATTGAAGAACCAAGAGAAATACCTTATTCCACGATGGTCTTATATAACCATTTACATAATTCTAGTTCACCAATTTTTATTGGCATTCTTTGCCACCCACTAGTACTTAAACAGGGAGCCCTGGTGGTGTAGTGGGTTGTGCATTCAAGTTCAAATTCACCAACTGCTGCACAGGGCTGGGGGAGGAAACTGTGGCTTTCTACTCCTGTAAAAAGTTCGTTTTGGAAATCCGCGGGGATAGTTCTCGCCTGTCTTAGAGGCTCCCTAGGGGTTGGAATCAGCTCTGTGGCAGAGAGTTTGGTTGCTCCGCTTATATGAAGAAGCCATGGTGGTGCTGTAAGATAAGTGTTGGACTGTTAACCAGAAAATCGGTAGTTCAAGCCCACCAGCTCTTGTAAAGAATTCAGCCTCAGAAACCCTACATATCAGCTCCATGGCAGTGGGTGGGTATTGGTTATCCAACAAGCAAGTGTCTTAATTCTATTTGCTCCTCCAACTTTCTTAGTTTTACTTGGTCATGATATATGTTTATAGCAGTTTCCACCTTCCTTCCCACCTCTGTCTTATTCTTTGATCTACATTTTCCCCTTCATCCCTTGGCTAAGTGCATCCTCTTCAAGGAATGCTCATGAGTGAAGGAATCCCTACGTTATTGTTAGTTGAACATTTTTCTATAGCCATAATACTTGATGGACAACATGGATAAATAGAAAGAGCTTGATTTGCATTTTTTTCCACGGAGACATTTGAAAATGCTGCTTCATTGTTCCCTTACTTTGTACGTTTTTTCTGAAAAGTCTGATAGCAGCCTAATTCTTTTGCCTTAGTAATTTGCTCTACTCTTTTTTACCTTCATGGAAGCTGTGACTATTTTTTCCTTGTTGACATTTAATATTTTTACTCAAATATGCCTCAGTTGAGCACCCTGGGTTAATTTTTCCTGATATCCAATGGGTACTTGCAATACGTAGATTTAGATTTTTTAAAAGTTTTTCCTAAATTATAGATTCAAATATTAGTTTGTTCCATTGTTTTCTTTTGTTTTTCTTGAGGGATACTGACAATAATGCTATGTCTCCTTTTGTAGTACCCCACTTCTATTGTTTCTTCTTGGATACTTTCAAAAATATCATCTTCATGGTCTTGGGGTTCCCCCCCTCCTTTCTTTAATGTACTTGATTGAATTTTCATGTGAATCTAGTCTCCTTTGAACGATTTGGTAATTTATTCGTCATTTCTAAAATCATTTTGTCATTTCCCTCATTTTCTCTAGGCTTTTATGATCTCTCTTTTTTTTCCCTTTTCTTATCCATTTCTATGTATTCTTCTATTTATCATTCAGAGTTATTTTTTATACCCTTAAATGCTTATTTCTAGTGTATTTAATTCTGTTTGGAGTTTTAACTTACATTTTTCTTCTACCTTATGTTTTTTGGAGAGTCTTCAATTGATATATCTTGAAGTTTTTTATGTATCTATTTTTAATAGCATCTCTATAAAGCTGTTAATGTGTGTTATTTATTTTGTGCCAGCATGGTGTTTTACAGAATTCCTATTTTAATGGCGCCCTCTTCTGTCAGCACAGCAAAGTCCAGATACTTTAGTGAATACTTGCTTTTGTTTTGACAATGGGAAAGAATTGTGTGCCCTCTGATTTTGTGGTGGTTCATTTTTGTCTTGTGGGCCCTATGTTTTCTCTTTTAGCTTCTTTCCCCTTCACGACCCCATTGGTAAAGAAAGCTTTGATTTTTTTGGAAAAATTTCATACCCAGATGTGTTTCAAATGCTGCTCCTTCGAATCACATGTGCATTTGAAAAACAAGCTACATGAGCTCTTTTTTAAAAATCCAAGACTTTCCTGCTGGGGATCATATCTGGTGAGAGCACGGGAACTCTCTATTAGGGTTTCAGGGCCCGGTGAAGCTCAAGGATATCAAGACACAAAATGAAATTTTAGTCCTTGTAATGCATAGATACGTTAACGATGTAGTGCTCAGAGCCAGAAGGGCAATATGAAACCCTAAATCCTGCCATCTTCTAAGCAGAAAAAAATAGCCCTACAATTAACATTTCATCGTTCCTAAGACAATGTTCTACATCCGACTTTGCTGAATAGTCAGGATCTTTTTTGTTGTTGTTAAATCATTTGATTGGGGGCTCATACAACTCTTATCACAATCCATACATACATCCATTGTGTCAAGCACATTTGTACATTTGTTGCCCTCATCATTCTGAGAACATTTGCTCTCCACTTAACCCCTTGGTATCAGCTCCTCATTTTCCCCCTCCCTCCCCATTCCCCTCTCCATCATGAATGTTGATAATTTATAAATTATCATTATTTTTTCATGTCTTACACAGTCCGACGTCTCCCTCCCTTCATCCACTTTTCTGTTGTCCGTCCCCCAGGGAGGAGGTTATATGTAGATCCTTGTAATTGGTTCCCCCTTCCTACCCTACCTTTCCTCCACCCTCCGGTATCACCACTCTCACCTCTGGTCCTGAAGAGATCATCTGTCCTGGATTCCCTGTGTTTCTGGCTCCTATCTGTACCAATGTACATTCTCTGGTCTAGCTGGATTTGTAAGGTAGAATTGGGATCACGATACTGGGGGAGAGGAAACATTTAAGAATTAGAGGAAAGTTGTATGTTTCATTGTTGCTACACTGCACCCTGACTGGAGCATCTCCACCCACGACCCTTCAGTAAGGGGGTGTCCAGTTGCCTACAGATGGGCTTTGGGTCCCCAATCTGCACTCCCCCTCATTTACAATGATATTATTTTTTGTTCTTTGATGCCTGATACCTGATCCCTTAGACACCTTGTGGTCACAAAGGCTGGTGTGCTTCTTCCATGTGGGCTTTGTTGCTTCTGAGCTAGATGATCGCTTGTTTACCTTCAAGCCTTTAAGTCCCCAGACGGTATATCTTTTGATAGCTTGGCACCATCAGCTTTCTTCACATTTGCTTATGCACCTGCTTTGTCTTCAGTGATCGCATCAAGAAGGTGAGCATCATGGAGTGCCAATTTAATAGAACAAAATGTTCTTGCATTGAGGAAGTGCTTGAGTGGAAGGCCAATATTCATCTGCTGCCTTAATACTAAACCTATAAATACATGCCCTTAGATTTATTTCCCCACCATCCTATATAAGTACATTTACATATGTACATGCCTGTATTTAGACCTCTATAAATACCCTTTGCCTCCTAGTTCTTTCCTCTATTTCCTTTTACTTTCCTTTTGTCCCGCTATCATGCTCATCCCTGATTTGGGTTTAAGTAATTTCTCTCAGTTACATTGCCCTTGATCCATCCCTACCGAGCCTATCACACGCTCCTTGCCACTGATTTTGGATCACTTGTTGTTCCCTTGTCTCTGGATTGGTCAATACCACCTCCTTTCTACCACCTCCCCCTCTCCCATGGATGCCCAGGATCATTCCATTGTTTTCTCCAGCCTATCTTATCTAGAGAGACCTGCAGAGAAAATAATATGCACAAAAAAACAAGACATAGCAAGACAAGGCGACCAAAAAAAACCACAACGACGACAACAACAAAAAAAACCAATGACCAAATAAATAAATTTTTTTTAATTTTAAAAAGGAAAAACCTGTAAATAGTTCAAGGTCTGTGTGTAGACCTCTAGGAGTGTTCTCCAGTTGAATCCGATGGGGTGCCACACCCTGGCCCCAATGTATATCCTTTGCACTCCCTTGGGGCCTCCCTGCTCTGCTCTGCCGCATGCCCTTAGTGTTTTGCCTTGGTGTGGTGGGGTCAGACCAGGCCAATCCAGACACTGAGTCTCCAGTGTTGTCCCCCATAGGGCTTTTGGGTCAGCAAGGCACATCGTGTCTCATAGTGGGAACAGCCATATGGTCCACCCTGTGCATTGGCTGTTCTGAAAAGGGATATCATCCTCCAGGCTTGGTGGGCCAGGATGCGCTCCACTCTCTGGCTTGGTGGGCCAGGATGCGCTCCACTCTCTTCCTCCCCCTTCATTCACTCCCATGTGCTCTGATCAGACATGTCCCTCTCCCCTAGCTGCAGCTTCAGTGCTGTCCTCTGAAGTAAATTCTTCTGGGGGGAAGTGAGGATCTTAAAATGTAGAATAAAACACAAACTCATTTTTAAAAAGAACTGACTTATTTGTTAGATAGGGAATGGTGGGATTCCCAAGACTACGGCCCTTAGTGTCCCTTCAGGTCTAGAACTAAACTTATCCCAGTGTTGGAATAACTCTCACTTAAGATAAAAGAGACAGCATTCACCCAGGGAGAGAGGGTGAGGAAAAGAGGAGGGAGGGAAACAGGAAACCCTGGGAGGAAGTGGGATAAGCGATGGCACATTAAGGGGATTGAAATGGAGGCGTTGAAACAAACTGTGTATAAATCATTGAATGTAAAACTGATGACCTGCTTTGTAAATGGTCACCTAAATCACAACCAAAGGGTTTTTTTTAAGTCTATCTTTCATTAGGTAAATTGGAAAAAATAATGCATTCCAAATGCATTTCGTTTCTCAAATGATCATTTTAAAATATCCCCAGATTGAACACTTCTGTTCTCTCATGGATAAGATGGTGGTAATAATAGTTCCTACCTCATTGGGTAGGAGATCTGGTGGCATAATGGTTACACACTGGATTGTGCACTATAAGATCAGCAGTCTGAAACCACTAGCTGCTCCACAGGAGGAAAATGAGGCTTTCTACTCTGGTAGAAATCCAGTTTCAGAAATCCAAAGGGGCTGGTTTACCTTACCCTATAGGGTCACTATGAGTCACAATCAGCTCAATGGCAGTGAGTTTGAAGATTTTGTTTGTCATAGGATAAATGTGAGAATTAAGTGGGTTAATACACATAAAACACTTAAAACAGTGTATATAATTTCACATGTATACTTATGTAGTATATAAATTAGTCTTAACAGTGTCTCTATGTTTTTGTTTTTAGTTTATTGCAGGGGATGCTTTAGAAAAGAAGTCCAAAGGGCCCTTAGCTAGTCTAAATGGCCTTGACACTACCTCTAAGGACATAATAAATACGAAGGGGGTACTCCTCCCCCCACAAAAAAAAACAACAGAATTGCAGTGGACAGAGTGGAGCTTTTATAGTATGTATTTTTCCTGATAGGCTAGCATTGGGCAACTCACTCTAAGTTAGTGCACCCAGTGACGGCGCCTGGGAAGGTTCTCTCCAGTCACAGTGAATTTTTCATCAAAACTGTTTCCCTCGAACCTCGTTTTTTGTGATAGCTGATTTCTAGAAATTTCCTAATTTCATCTCTGATCTGCGCCAGCACAC
>NW_022103917.1:5108482-5133412 GCF_000313985.2 Echinops telfairi
TATAATTGTTGAAGCTGTGATTTCTTTTTTCATCTTTTGGAGTGTTTGATTGACATATTCCGCGGGACTCTCATTCAGGGAATATATGTTTACAATGCTTAGTGGTTCTTTATCTATCATTCCGTTGAGCATTATATAGTGTCCCTCCTTATCTCTTTTTATGGTTTGCACTTTGAGGTCAATTTTATCTGAGATTAGGATTGCAACCCCTGCTTTTTTAAAACTGTTGTTTGCTTGGTATGCCTTTCTCCAACCTTTGATTCTCAGTCTGTGATAGCTGATTTAAGAGAACAGTGTGTGACTGTGAAATTTTGTTTCCTGCTCAAGAAACATGCCACAGAAACTGCTGTGATGTTGAACACAGCTTACAAGGACAGCGCTGTGGCAAAAAACTCCATTGTACGAGTGGTTTTCTTATTTCAAAATAGGTGTTATGTCGATTGATGACAAATCTTGTTCTGGATGTCCGTCAACTTCTCAAACAGATGAAAATGTCGACTCACTGTAGTGCGTTTGGGGTTCATTCCACGAGGTCAGGCTGTCCATCAAGCTTTCTATTTAGAGGTTCTGAAAAGATTGCATAATGGAATGCGACCAAAAAAGACCCACCTTATGGCAGACAGGGGACTAGCTTTGCCACCACAACAATCTCAGTGTACCAGTTTTGGGCAAAAAAACCCAGCATGCCCCTCTTGCCCCACACACCTGACTGATCCGAACTCCCTTCATGCGACTTATTTTTGTTTCTACAAATGAAGAGAGGGACATGAAAGGACAGCGATTTGATGACATAGAGGAGGTGGAAGAAAAAAAAATGAGGGAGGTGCTATCAGCCATCCAAACAGATTCCAAGAATGGAATCACAGATTTGACAAATGTACCAAATGTAATGGAGAGTACTTTGAAGGTGATCAGGTTATTTTGTAAAAAAAAATTAAATACAAAGCGTTGAAAAAAAATAGGGTTGGGGGGGGATACGCTCTAGTATTTTAAAAAAGAAAGCCAAGCTCGCTGCCATCGAGTTGATTCTGACTCATAGCAACCCTATAGGATAGGGTAGAACTGCCTCTGTAGGTTTCCAAGACTGTAAAACTTTATGGGAGTAGAAAGCGTCGTCTTTCTCCCAACAAATGTATTAGTGCATAACAAATTACCACTATTCTACAGCTTAAAACAACACACGCGTATGATTTCATAGTTTCTATGCATCAGGTATTTGGGCCTGTCTTAGCTGGTCCTCTATTCTAGGAACTCCCATAAGGTTGCAATCCAGGTGTTGACCGAGCTTGGTTCTCATCTGAACACTTGACTAGGTGAAGATTTGCTTCCATGCTCACATCGTTCTTGACAAGCTTCAATTTCTAGGTGGTTATTAACCAGAAGCCAACATGGGAGCTTGCTTCATCAATGCCAGCAAGGTAGAACTTCTACTAACAAATCATATGGTTAAATTTCTTGTGACCTTAGAACAGTAGTGATATATTAACCCTTGTGGCAGATTCAAACGGTTAGTAGTAAGTTGCTAAGACAGCCCATACTCAAGGGGAATAAATAGCAACAAGTGGGCATCACTAGCAGCCATCTTAACGTCTGTCTGTTTACCACAGTGGCTTAAGGAGATGCAATAGAGGGGGAGTGCGGAGTGGAGACCCAAAGCCCATATGTAGGCAACTGGACATCTCCTTACAGCAGGGTCATGGGGAGGATATGAGCCAGTCAGGGTGCAGTATAGCACTGATGAAACATACAACTTTCTTCTACTTCTTTAATGCCGCCTCCCCACAACTATCATGACCCCAATTCTACCTTACAAATCTGGCTAGACCAGAGCATGTACACAGGTATGGATAAGAGCTGGAAACACAGGGAATCCAGGATACATAAACCCCTCAGGACCAATATTGAGAGTAGCCATACCAGGAGGGGAAAGGGAAGGTGTGGGGAGATTGCGGGAACTGATCACAATGATCTACCTAAAACCCCTTCCCAGGGGGATGAACAACAGAAAAGTGGGTGAAGGGAGACATCGGTCAGTGTAAGACATGAAAAATAATAATAATTTGTAAATTATCAAGGGCTCATGAAGGAGGGTGAGGGAGGGAAGGGGAAAATGAGAAACTGATACTAAGGGCTCAAGTAGAAAGAAAATGTTTTGAAACATGATGATGGCAACACCTGCACACATGTGTTTGACACATTGGATGGGTATATGGATTGTGATAAAACTTGTATGAACCCCCAATAAAATGATTTTTTTAAAGGAGATACTAAAGCAGTCTAGTTGAAAAATATTGATTTTACAGTCTATGCATCCAGGTTTGCAGGTTTACATTTCTTCATCTATATAATGGAAGATTGTTAATATGTGGGAGCTACGTTGAAAATGGTTTAATGTGAGTATCTCTCATCTGTCTATCTTGCTTATTCGTTGATGTTGAATCGGCTCCAACTCGCAGTGACCCCACGTACAACAATGCAAAACAGTGCCTCTTCCTTTGCCGTTCTCATGATCACCAACATGTGTGAGTCCATTTTTTACCATTCAATCTAAGGGGTTCATCTTGCCACACTATATCAGACAATCTTCTGTTATGATCCATAAGATTTTCATTGACTGATTTTCTGAGGTAGATTACTAGAGCTTTCTTCCTAGTTGGTCGTAGTCTGGAAGCTCAGCCGAAGCTCAGCTCAGCTCTGGAAGCTCAGCTCTGTCTAGCATGGGTGATCTTGCTGATATATGACACGCTGGTGGGGTTATTTCCAGCATCATAGCAACACACAAACCATTACGGTATGACAAAGTGACAGAGAAGTGGTGGGCTTTGAACCTAGTAAATGCAATTGTTAGTTTGTATTATTTCAAAGCTAACATGATAGCTGGACCAGTAGGGGCATAGTGGTTACTACTGTGGGCTGCAGTTTGCAAGGTCCGCAGCTCCCAACCGTCAGCTGCTCTTCGGGAACAGCTGAGTGCCATCAGGGCTCCCAATGCCAGGGAACCTGGGTGGAACTGGCCCCGCCTCCACAATCCAAAGATCTCAGCCCCTGATTTGAGAAATGGTGGCCCTGAAAAACTTCAGAAACTCACAGGGGCCGTCCTACCATGTCCAAGAGAGTCACTATTATGAGTCTGCTTTGACTCAATGGCAGTGCGAGTTAAGAACATGAGAGATAGTTTAACCAGCTAGTATATTCTACCCATTACTGCTAAATAAGTAATAAGATGATGCTTGAGAAAAACAACCATAAATAAAAGACCATCACAAAATTATTACCCTCCTCTGTTAATTATGATCACTTAAAACGTATTGGTTCTGTGTGTGTGCGTCTACATTCAGAACCAATTAGAATTCAACACCACACACTAGCTATGCAAAGGCACCTGGTACGTATGTACAAATAAAAACACCCATAAGCCCTTTTAACTGCAGACTGAGTATGTTTCCTTGATTTAACTACATTCAGTATACTTTTACCCAGTCCTTCTTTGGCCCATACTTTTACCTTAGCTTCTCAGGTTCTAAGGAGATACAGGTAAACTGGGATGATAATAACATTGTGTGATAAGAGAAAAGATAGAAATGGTAAGACGGGGGCTCTACTAAAAACCCATCTGTATGGCAATTGAAGTACCATATGAATGAACAATACCAAAATAAGAAACAGACTGCAAACAAACATCTGCTCCCCCATATGCATCGCAGGAGAGTTCAAAATAGCAAGAAGGTGGAAACAACTTAAATTCCCATCAACAGAAGAGTGGATAAAAGTAAAACTCTGGTATGTACCCAATGGAATGCTACACATCCCCGAAAACTATTGATGAAACCATGAAACACCTCCAGTTGTGGAGGGATCTGGAAGACATTATGCTGAGTGAAGTTAGTCAATCACAAAAGAACAAATACTGTAGGAGTCCACTGCAGTAGGAACAAGCAGCAGAACGGGCACCAACGCAAGTTTACAGGGCATCCAGTCTTCTCAAGGGGGACCAAACAGTGTGGTAAAGAGCCAGACCAGTGCCGATAAACCATACATCATCCGCTAAGTATAGTGCAGGTCACTTAGCCAGAGGGCACCTCATGAGAGCTGGATCACATGGTCAAAGGAGGGGGTTGGGTGGGTGCTGTCTGCTGAGTGGTTGCCATGTAGATCTGAGGTGAGGTCCCCCAGAGAGGGAGGCAACCCTGTCAGAGGGATGAGGCTCACTGATGGGAGGGGAAGCACAGGACAGGGGAGAGGGAATGGTCATGTTTGGGGGAACATAGGTGCATGTCTATGGAGAGGAGGGCTGACCTTCAGGTGGAGGAAGGAGAGACAGGATGCTTTGGGGAACATTAAGAGGGGAGGGTCTTTAGTGGTGTGTAGGCCGAATTGGCCTAGGGTGTCTGGGTGTATCCCAGGAAACCAAGCCGGGTCCCGTGGAACTCTGGGACACTGAATCTGGGATCTTTGGGTGCACAACATGCTCCAGAGGCTGCATCAGTGAGATCCCAAATGGGAACCCCACTGGGGGAACTGGACTCTACCGCAGACACACTTGTAACCTGAGATCTTAAGCCAGAAATCACATGGTGTCTGTATTAGTCTGGGTACTTTTGAGAAACAAATCCACAGCAACTCATGTATAAGAGAGTTTTATGTAAAGAAAGTGTGCATCACGAAAACATCCCAACCCAATGCTGCCCAAGCCCACAAGTCCAACATTAACCCATTAACCCAACACCAGTCCACAAAGTCCTCCACCTCACAAAATAGAGGCAATGATGCTGACTGCAGGAGGAAAGCTGAGTCAGTGAACGAACAAGCATCTCAGCACTAGCTGGGGTCTCCACACGGCTCCTCCAGCACCCAGGGCTGCATCGGGATAGATCCATGTGGCTTCTCCTTGAGCATGTCTTGTAGGAAGTCAATCTTGCAAGCTGAAGCAGGGAACTGCTAAGGCAGCTGCACCCTGGTGCGACCATCACAAAGCAAGAAACCCGAGAGCTAGAAAGGCGAGGCTCACCACCCATTTATCCCTCTGCCTTTCGATTAGCCCCACATGTGATTATCGGCCAGGTTGGCACAATTAACTAACTCAGTGTCCAAGGAAGCAGAAGACATCTTGTGGTAGATACATAATCTGGTGTCATTTTGAGAGGATTATGAGTGAAGGGGTGCATTCTGGCCTGACCATCAAGATAGAACCAATGAGGCCTCTGTATGGGCATGGCCTTCTCCTGAGAATTCTGGGAACTCCTTCATTTCCTCCTTGGAGGTGGGAGACACTTCTCTCTCCTGGTCACTCCTTAAGAAACATTCTACTGACAAGACACATGGCACTACGCTGATAGACCCCGTGCCCTGGGAACTGGGTAAGCCACTTGGAGACCTCTGCCAGCGCTGAGATGCTTATAACACATGGGATCCAGAAGACTTCCAACCCACTGGCCTGTGATCTCCCTGCATTCGGCGTCATTGCATGTGTTTCGTGGGCCTAAAGAGGACCTTATAAATTGGTATCGGACATATGGGCTAATATCAGATTTATGGACTTGATCTGGACTGGACTAAGATGTTTTCTCAATATTCAATTGCTTTTGCATATAAACCTCTTTTTTACTCACATAGGAGTCTCCCTGGATTTGTTTCTCTGGTCTAATACACAGCTGTACCAAGAGTGGTGTGCTGTTGTTTGGCAGACAAGCGAGGTCTTGCTACACCAATGCCCTGTATGCCAGAGTAAGATACGACTATGACAACAAGCCTGTGACAGCCATTCCCTTATATTATTTCTTATGCTTGTTCACATTGGGTTGTATCTCAGAGGTGCATCACCAGTGGGGGCGGGTCACCCTCTTGAAACTGTCTTGTTTGTTTCTCTGTTTTTAGGTAAATGAAGCCCAGGTACGCTGAGCACATAGGGAAAGCAAATAGAACAAGGGTTTCAGGGGGAGGGGGACACAAGGGGGTGGGGTAGGTAAGAAGGAAACGATGTCAAGGAGACCAAGAAGGAAAAGTAATTTGGAGACTGATTATGGAAGCAAATGTACAATTCTGCTTGACGTGATTGAACTATGGAATGATATGACATACGTATTAACTCCTAAGTTATAATAAATTAAGAGGGGGAAAAAGGCATAGATCCAGAAATGGATTTTGGCCTCCCACTAAATCCTAGCTCCAATGTAAGAACAATTAGTTCTTACATCATGGCCCTGCTCAATACTCGCCTTGAGGAAGGGAACACAGAAGATATGGGCGCTATAGCAAAATGTAGCAAAGAATCTAGATGGTGCCCGACTATCAGATAAAATAGCATCTGGAGTCTTTAAAGGCTTATCTCCAAACAAGCAGCCATCTAAGTGAGATGTCAACTAAGTCCACATGGAAGAAACACACCATCATCAGTCAGTGAAAGATTGGAATCTATATAATCCAAAGTCAAATGAGGGATCAGTATCAGAGCCTAAGTTGTTAGAATCTGGTGTGCAGAGGCAATAGATGACAGTGGGAGCCCAAGATTCATTAGTGGAACTACATAGAAAATAATCCTCAAGAGAACTCCCCTCTGTAAAATTGACGGAAAGTGGTCACTAAACAGAGTGCTTGGGAGAGAGGAGTATAGAAGATGAAAGGCATAAATCTGGCCTGAACAGTTAAAACTTTGTCAGTATATCCCCCCACGATGCAGCCTGGATCTCGTCTGGTTTCCAAAACTTTCTGTATTTTTAGTTTGTATTGTTTTGTTCGATTTTTATTTGTTCATCGTAGAGCGTATCTGGGAGGTGTTATGTCAATGGAGGTCACCCTCTTGAAGTTGTGTTATATGCTTATCTTTTTTCAGTATATGAGACCCAGGATTGATGAACCTATTGGGACAGCATGTAGAATAAGGGTTTCAGAGAGGGGGGGGGTAGTGTGTGTGTGTGGGGGAGGGAGACGATGTCAAGGAGTCTATGTAGAAAAAGAATGTCTGGAAACTGATTGTGGTAGCAATGGTACAATTCTATCTGACATAACTGAAATATGAAATGATGTGATATATGTATTAAATCCCAATTGATAATAATAATAGTAATAAAGGAACAGGCAATCCCTACTGTGCCACACTGAGCTGACAGTCTACATTCTCCCTATTCTGGGAAACACAGGATACAGATCCAGTCCTGGCTGTCCAAGTAAATTTTATTCCAGTGCTTTACAGATTCAAGAAGGTAACTTATGACTTCTGATACAGGTGCCATTCAAATAGGAATGAAATAGTTTTCTGTGATTAAAATGCACCTTTTGGGAAATATCAAGATGGTTCCCACCTGGTATATACACACAGTGACATAATATTCATCCTTGAAAAAACAATGATAAGTCTTTCAAATACCTCATAACCTGGGCAAACTTGGGGGGACATTATGCTCAGCAAAGCTAGTCAATCTCAAAAGAATAGATGTTTTAGGGCACCATCCTTGTAATGGAAGAAGGAAATATAAAAATGGTTTTTACACCAAAAACTTTAAATGCTACCAGGCTGGGTGTGATGTGGAGTGGGGAGGGACAGGAGGGTTAGGAGGGAAGGGTGGGTGGGAAAAGAAGAAAAAAGAAACACTTATGAGGTGGTTCATGGGACAGGTCACCATTGTAACTAACGACTTGGGCTGTGCAAATACCCAGAGTGTGGTTTTCTTTGTGTGTGCTCCATTTCACCTCTCAGAGTGTGAAAGAGCAAGGAGGTTACTCTGAGCACGGAGGTGCGCCTGACTCAGGCCATGGCATTTCCCATCGCCTCAAACACATGTGAAAGTTGGACATTGAATAAGGAAGACAGAAGAATGGATGCATTTGACTTGCAGTGCTGGAGAAGAACATTGAAAGTACCATGGATTGCTAAAAGGACAAACATCTGTCTTGGAGGAAGTATGGCTAGAGTGCTCTAAGGCTTAGAGGCAGAGATGGGGAGACTTCGTCTTGCATACTTTGGACAAGTTGTCAGGAGAGACCAGTTCCTGGAGAAGGACATCAGGCTTGATAGAGTGGAGGGGCAGCGGAAAAGAGGAAGATGAATTGACACTGTGACCACCACAATGGGGCTCAAACATCAGAACCCTTGTGAGGATGGCACTAGTCCTTACAGCGTTTCCTTCTGTGGTCGCTATTGGTCAAGAGCTATTGATTAATGGCACCTAACAACAACGACTACAACGATATTCCACAAATAAAATGAAGAAAAAGAAGAAAGTTAAAAAGAGAAGGGTCGCAGTCTTAAAGAAAAAAAGGATAGAAGAAAAAGATGGCTCTCACTCAAATTCAAGAAATTCAAAGCTGAACTTGGAGAGCAGTTCATTTCAAATATTTGAGTTTCAACCACAACAGGGTGTGTGCGTGCGTGGAGGTTTGTTTTTATTGTGATGGGTTGAAGAGCGCATGCACACACACTCACACCCCTCCTCCCGGGACTACCCATCCTAATTTTGGTGGGCTGGTGTTGATTTTTTTTCCTTTTCTGGGTGCTGCTCCCAGGCCGGCGGGGGGAGGAGGGGGATTTGTTAGAATGGCCTGGGTGCGCCTTGAGCTTCCTGTTCTTGCTGGTCACCCTCTGCGCAGGTCCAAGGCTGCCTGGTTCCTCCTTGGAAGAGTGCTTCCGCTTCCGGCTTCTCTGGGACACACCTGCTGGGTGCTCCGTCCTCAGGACAGGGTTTCTTTTCTTTACACAACCGGAGAGAAGGACGGGTTAAAGGAAGTGAACCTCTCTTGGACCAAGATGGAACGCAGTGCTTTTGTTTCTGAAACGCCCTGCGGGCGAAGGAGAATGCCCCGCAGACACCTGCTTCCTAACCTTGGTCTCCACCAAGCCAAAAAGAAGGCGGGAGACTCCCGGTGAAGCCACCTGCCCTTCCTTGCAACTGCTCCCTTTCTGGTCCCCTCACCTGGGCTCCCCGAACGAATCCCCAGTAAAATGGTTGCTGAACTGCCTGGCTCCACTGTAGCAGGAAAGAATTTCAGGCACTTGACAGGCAAAAGCTTTGGGGAAGAGCGGGCCTCCCAGGAGCACCTTCACCACATTGTTTCCGTCCTGTCCACTATGGGGCTACATATGTTTCCAAAGGAATGCCTGAGCCTGGTCTTCCACACCTGCGAAACCTGGTGAGATTTGGGAAGGTGTTTTGAGAGCTTTGACCTAGGTTACCGACTTGCTGAAATCACTGACAGGCCACTGGAAAAAAATGATTTCATAACAGTAGTTTCAATATGGCGTGTGTACAGCTACCAGGTTCTCTCCGGTTGCATTCCACCGAGCCTGGGAACCCTGGCGGGTGCTGGCAGCTTCTCCTGTTTTCTGAAGCTTAACAGTCCGCGCTGGCTGCTTATTGATTTGCATGCTGGGTAAGTGGCCTTTGTTGAACTTTCAATTAAAAACATGTTATGAAGCAATTAGGACTCTTCCACTCACTAGGACTATATTTTCTAGCAAAGAAAGCTGAAGCCAGCCATAGCCAGGTAATCAAAGGTGTTTCTTCAACGAACGGGCAACATTAGGGCTTAACTGAAAATCTGTGTGAACCAATTTCCCTCTCCTTCCACGTTCTAGCTACTTTGGCTCCAGCAGGGGCCCTGCTGGCGTAATGGTTACACACTGGTGGCAGTGTGCAAGGTCAGCAGTTCTTTCTATGCCCATAAAGAATTGCAATCTGGGAAACTCGCAGAGGCAGTTTGACCCTGCCATATAGCCTTGACCTGAGAGCAGTGACTTTGGCTTGTTCTTTGGTTAACTTTAGCATGCTGAGCAGGCAAAGGGAGTGATTCTAAGGGAAAAGATACTTGGTTTAAGGCAAGCCCGAAGTTTACAGACCTCCCATTGCTGGGTAGCCAGAATAAAAACTAAGGTGTGTGTGTGTGGGGGGGGGGTGTTGTCTCCCCAAATGCCTGTCACGGGCCACAATAAAGAGGCTACAGGAAAATTAGGCACCCGTTAGACACCTATGGGCAAATCCAGAACAGAGCATGCTCAGAACCAAGTGCCCTAGGCCCAGGTGGAAGGTCCACCTGGGCACACAGACAAGGCACCAGCAACATGACATCACCCAGGTGTGCTTAAACTCAGCCAATAAGATCACCAATACCTTCAACCATGCCTCCCCAGCCCGTAGGGATAAAAGGTGACCTTGGGTAGGCCGCTGCCCCTTTTTTCCTCCCTTCTCTTGTTCTGTGAGCTCTTGCAGGTTGGAGGGTGGGGGCACAGATGTGCAGCCTGGGCCCTTGGGCCTGAGCTCCCACTCAGGTCTCTCTGGTTAAGGACCCCATGACGTCAGGCACTCTAATCATTTGCTGTGTGTTTTCTAGATGGGCAACTGGGAATCCGTCCCTCAAACAACGCCTCTGTACTGTATCCTGTCTATTGGTCCAGATTTGACCCACAGACACTAAAGAAGTGGAAACCACTGTTCGTCAGCAACTCCATCTGGCCCCAGGGCATTCCAGGTGATATGGGAATCCTGAGCAAAGCATAGCACACTTTCCCTCCCGACTCTAAAACAGCCAGAACCCCCTTTGGGGGTCAAACGACCCTTTCACAGGGGTCACCGGATTCATAACAGTAGCAAAATGGCAGTGATGAAGAAGCAACGAAAATAGTTTTATGGTTTGGGGGTCACCATCACATGAGGAACTGTATGAAAGGGTAGCAGCATGAGGACGGTTGAGAGCCATTGTGTTAACTGGACTGAAGCAGCCCAGCGGGATGGCCCAGCAGCAAAGGGTTGCTGCTCCTGGTCTGGTACATGGATGTGGCAGGTAGGCCAGGACAGTGTTTCCTATCTGGGGCTGACTACTCTCTTCTAACCTCCTTCTGCAGACTCCAAGCAGTAGCTTGACACTTATGTATAACCAATTGTCCCCACTGTGCCTGGAGACCACAATCCTCAGGGCAAGTAGAGTGAATTAACCAACACTTACAACTACCCCTCAGGAAACTTCCACGAGACTCAGCTGAACGGGGATGATGCACTCCAGTAGCTCTGTTATGTCTCAGAATTGCCCATGGCACCCTATGTGTTTAAGCCCCTGTGACATTTTATATGGGTGACCTTTTCTTGTAACAGGCCAGCTCTAGAACCTGAAGTGTCCTTAATACAGCAATATGCCATAAGGGTAGCCCAAGGCCAGGAGGCATTCCATTAATATGGGCTTATTCAGGCCAAGAGGAGGAAAAATTATGCCCCCCTCATTGTGCCTCCCTAGAGACCTAATTCTTATATAAACGTGGAAGGATGGGTCCCCCAATTCCCAGCTCCAGCCAGTCTAGAAAGGCCCCTTCCCAGTAATTCTCTCTACTCCCACTGCCATTAAACTTCCAGGACAAAATGCATGGATCCACCACTCATGGGTAAAGCTGTGGAAACCATTGGAACCAACTTCCTTAGATCAGATCAAAGAGAGCAAAGTTCGTACACATGTGAACCGTTAGATGGCCTTAAGATGGTGTTTCATCAACACCCTGAGACAGATGAGTGCTCTGCAGCAAACCTTACCTCAAACCCACAACATTCTTTAAGCTAGTGTATGCTGTAACACAAGTCCTGTGTTTAAAGTAAGCTTGCAGGCTGTGCCTGTCAATTCGGTGTTAATATCTCTTGCAATTTCCTTTGGGATCTCCCACTGTGAAAATAGCTCACACTTCATGGGCATTGCTATCCCATAGCTCTTGCCCTAGCCTTAGCTAAACTGTTCACATGTTTTTTCTCTATCAGAAGCCATGAGATTACTAATGACACTGAGCCAAGTGTGCCATCCTCAGGATCCCAATACCTGGACCACCTCAACTCCATCCACTGTGGGACTCTAAGTGGATGACAACTCCTCCAATAGTGCAGGCAGGGTGTGGACCCAAAACCCCATTTCACGTTCATTAACAACAAGAAGTGGCCAGAGAGAGTCATTGCCCGGTATCCCCAAAGATTTGAATCCATTCTCCTTCTGTAGAGAATGCTAGGTAATGCTAGGTAGCTAGGCTAGGGACTAAGGGAGGGTTGTCTCCCAGATGCCTGCCTTGGACCACAATAAAGGGCTACAGGGAAATTGGGCACCCATTTGATACCTATGGGCAAATCCAGAACACAACATGCTCAGAACCAAGTCCCCTAGGCCCAGGTGGAAGGCCCACCTGGGCGCACAGACTAGGCACCAGCAACATGACATCACCTAGGTGTACTTAAACTCAGCCAATAAAATCAGCCAATACCCTCAACAATGCCTCCCTAGCCAGTGGGGATAAAAGGTGGCTGTGGGGAGGCTGCTGCCCCTTTTTCCCTCCCTTCTCTTGTTCCGTGAGCTCTTGCAGGTTGGAGGGTGGGAGCTCAGATGTGCAGCCTGGGCCCTGGAGCCTGAGCTCCCTCTCAGGCCTCTCTCTCTCTTGGCCTCTGGGGATTTCCTGGCTTTGTACGCATGTGTTCTTTCCATGTGGTTTTTCACGTTCGGTCATGAACTCCTGCGTGGTTTCTGCGCAGCCTTGTACACTTTCCAGAAGTAGCGTGTACCTTGTGTAGACTGTAATAGTTGAAACTTTCCCTTCCCTCATAAAAGTGACTTGGATTACCAGGTTGCTTCTGCCACGTGAATTCTTTCAGCGTTGAGAAGCAAAGCAAGAACCGAGGCACCCCAATCCAGAAACCTAACACCATGGTAGACAGCACCCAAGCACTACCTTTAATTAGATTCCAAATGACAGCGACCCTATTGGTCAGACTAGAACTGCACCTATAGAGTGTCAATGGCTGTAATCTTGTAAAATGAGTAGAGAGACTCATTTTTCTCCCATGAAGCCTCTGGGTAGATTTGTACCATTTACCGTTCCTTTAACAGTTTAACCAATTTGCCATCAGACTTCCTTAAATGCTTTATAAACAAACCCTTGCCCTCGAGTCAATTCAAATGCATGGCAACCTTACAGGACAGAGTAGGACTGCCACTGCTTTCTCCCCCAGAGGAATTGTGTGGCCTCAAACCACTTCCCTTTCAGCTGAGTGCTTTGCCATTGCACCACCAGGACTCCATTGGGCTGTAAAGTGGAGTGCAAAGACCCTAGGCTTAGCAGTCAAACCTGCAGTCCCAATCCTGGTTCTGCCTGGCCTTCATCAGAGCATTGTCAAGTTCTGGGTTGCCATATAGTCTCTTCCCAATCCCAAGGTCTATCTCTTGCCTACTGTTCAAAGAAAAGTGTCGTAGGCTGGATGCTCTAGAAAAGCAAATCCCATGAAGCTTATGTATGTACCTATACTGAGAGGTTCATCTCAAGGAAATGGTTCATACATTGTAAACACATGCAAACATGCAAATTCCAATTCTGTAGGTGAGATGTCAGGGTGGAGTTTTGTCCTGGTAGCTGCAGGAAATAAAGCAGGCCACTGGTTCAGTCCAAGGAACCGTAAATCAGAGAATGAACCAGAAATCCAGTTCAAACCCAACAAAAGCAAGCTAGTCTTTCTACTGATACTGGAAGCAAGCCAAACCTGTAAAGAGATCTCATTACGAGGGATCACTCACTACATCTTCCTTCACTGCCCGACCATGGAGAACTCTACCCCAGCCAAGTGTATGCAGAATCTGACCTGTTACAGAAAGCACTTGTTTAAGTGTTGTACTTCTCAAACATCACTTTTATTTGAAATTATATGTGACAGACCTTTACAAGCCTAGGATAGACATGCATCTAAGATGTTCCTTTGTCTCTAGGTCTTATCTCTGGGTGACTAATTTGGTTGGCTTCCTAATTTTTATTATAGTCAATAGCATGCCTTTCCTAAAATCAATAAACTTTTTAAAAGGTATAGCCAAATCATAATTAGAAGTAGGTCAATAAAATACAGAATTGTTTGCTTCTCCTGAGAGTTCTGTCGGCTTTATGTTGATACTTCCTGGAGCATGCCTGTTAGGGGAGTGGCTTGTATCTGGGCTTCCATCAACAACAAAGAAAACTCACTGCCGTTGAGTTGATTCCAACTCTTAGCAAGCCTGCAGCACAGAATGAAAGTGCACCAAGAGTTTCCCAAGGTAATCAACCTTTACAGAAGCAGGTCGCTTCATCTTTCTTCTGCAGAACAGCTGGCGGGACAGAACCACCAACCTTGAGCAACCAAGTGCCTAACCACTGTGCCGCCAGAGCTCCCTCTGCTTTCCACAGACTAGCCCAGTTCACCTGGAGTTCTGCAAGGAAATTGAGTCCTAGTACCTTATGTATTGAGTTCCCTTCTTTCCTGTATATTTACTGCTTCTTGTCATTGCTCCTTGGGATAAATGGAGGAAATAGCCTTCTAAAATCTTTTTTCTGGGTTCCACATGTTTGTTTTGACTGCTTACACATACGTAACAATGCAGTCTTACACAGAATCCTGAGAACACTTTTCGTGTTTTACAGAAGAGTGTGAAACCATCTGGACTTTCTATTAATATCCGTCCCAGATCTAACCTAAGTAGATGCCTTACAATTTGTTTAGCATTTAAAGGCTTGATATGGAGCCAAATGTCACCCTTCTAGCTGTAATCTCTTTTGTTGTTATATAGTGACCGGTCCTGAACCATCCCCACAATTGTCTTATGTTTGAGCCCATTGTTGCAGCCACTATGCTAATCTCTTGTCAAGAGTCTTCCTCTTTTTTGCTGCTCCTCTACTTTACCCAGAGTGATGTCCTTTGATAAGGACTGATCTCTCCTGACAACATGTCTAAAGTACGTGAGATGAAGTCTCACCATCTTTGCGATGAGAATTCTGGCAGTACTTCTAAGGCAGATTTCTTTGGTCTTTTGGCAGTCCATGGTACTTCCAATATTCTTCACCAGCACCATAATGGCAATGCATCGGTTCTCTTACAGGCTTCCTTATTCAGTGTCTAACTTTCACATGCATATGAGGCAATTGAAAATATCAGGCCTTGGGCCAGTTGAACCTTAGTCCTCAAAGTAACCGCCGTGCTTTGCTATGATTTACCCCTGTTGCAGCCCTGTGTCAATCCAGCTCATTAAGGGGCTTCCTCTTTGGGTGAATTTCTCCAGAGACTAGATTCCATCTTCCAGCACTGTACCTGACAGTGTTCTGCTACTATTCACGAGGTTTTCAGTAGCTGATAATGTTTCATTGCTATTCATAAGATAAGGTTTTCAGAGACCAGCTCTCAGAGTAGCCTTGGCGGTGTGCGGGTTATGTGTTGGGCTGCTAACGACAAGGTCGGCAGTAAAAGCCACCGGCCCTGCTCCACAGGGGAAAGACAAAGCTTTCTACTCCCATAAAGAATAAGAGTCTCATGGCAACCCCTTATGACCCATAGCGCTATGGGGCACAACACTGGAGACACAGTACGGGAACTATGTCCAGTCTCTCTCTCTCTCTCTCTCTCTCTCTCTCTCTCCCTCTCTCTCTCTCTCTCTCTCACACACACACACACACACACACACACACACCCCCGCCACTAGGGCAAAACATGAAGGGAGTGCAACAGAGCAGCCAAGGGAGCAAAGCAAGGGAGTCCCCAAGGAATTCCAAAAATAGACTTTGGGGGCAGGGCTTGGCACTCATCAGACTCAATTGGAAAACATTCATAAAGGTCAACACCCAGGCCAGAAAATATTCATAGGCCTTTTTTTCCATGTCTATATAAGATAGGATAAACAATCCCAAGGAGAAAACAATGGGACCGACAGTTTCAGGGGAACATGAGAAGGGGGGGGGGGGGGGAGGAAGGGACAAACCCAGGGACAAAGGAACAACAAGTGATCTAAAATCAATGGCAAGGAGGGTGTAGAATGCCTGGATGCCTGGTGGGGTTTGATCAAGTGCAATGGAGCCAAGAGGAATTACTGAAAGCATATTTAAGGTTGAACATGATGGTGAGACAAGAAGAAAATAAAAGGAAATAGAAGAAAGAACTAGGAGGCAAAGGACATTTATAGAGGTATAAATACAGGCATGTACATATGTAAAAATATAACGATGGGGGCATAGATCTAGGTACATATATTTATATTTTAAGTATAAAGGTAGCAGACAGACATTAGGCTTCTACTCAAGTACTCCCTCAACGCAAGAACATTTTGTTCTAATAATCCAGCATTCTGTGATGCTCACCTCCCCAACATGATCGCTGAAGACAAAATGGGTGCATAATAAACAAATGTGGTGAAGACAGCTGATGGTGCCCGGCTACTAGAAAATATAGCATCTGAGGTCTTAAATGCTTGAAGATAAACAAGCGGTCATCTGGCTGAGAAGCAACAAAGCCCACATGGAAGAAGCACACAAGCCTGTGTGATCAGGAGTTGTTGACAAAAACTGGTATCAGGCATCAGAAGACCCAAAATAATCATATCGATGTGAAAGAGGGGATGACCCAAAGCCCATCTTTAGACAATTGGACATCCCCTCACAGAAGGGTCACAAGGAAGAGAGATGAGCCAGTCAGAGTGCAGTATAGCACCAACAAAACATAAAACATTCCTCTAGTTCTTTAATGCTTCCTCCTCCCCACTATCATAACCCCAGTTCTATCTTACAAATCCGGCTAGACCAGAGCATGTACACTGGTACAGATAAGAGCTGTCAACACATGGAATCCAGGAGAGATAAAGCCCCCAGGAATAATAATGGGAGTAGCCATACCATGAGGGTAGGGTGGAGGGAGAATCGATCACAATGATCGATGCGAACCCCACACACACACACACACAGTGATGAACAACAGAAACACGGGTGAATAGAGACAGCAGATGGTATAAGATATGAAGATAATTATAATTTATCATTTGCCAAGGGTTCATGAGGTGGGGAGCGGGGGAATGAGGAGCTAATACCAAGGGCTCAAGTAGAAACAAAACGTTTTGAAAAGGATGATGGCAGTGTATGTATAAATGTGCTTAACACAATAGATGTATGGATTGTTGTAAGAGCCCCCAATAAAATGATTACTAATTTTTTTTTTTTACAAAAAAGAGTAACAGTCTCAGAAACCCCTAAGGGCAGTTCTACTCTGTCCTATAGGGTCACTGTGAATCGGAATTAACTCGATGACAGTGGGGGAGGGAGGTTGGTTTGCCTTTTTTGAGAATCTCTGAAGTGCACAACCTATTCTTTCTTCGTTTTCTGCGCTTAGTCTGGAAGCTCCACTGAACCCTGTTCACTTTGGGGGCCTGCTGGCATTGGAAATACTGGCGACATCGCTTTCAGCTTCACAGCAACACACAAAGGTAAGTTGTGGATATTCCCCTTAAGTACTCTCTTTTATTGAAATGTCTACTTATTCAAGTGAGAAGTCCTTTGATCAGCATAAATGATTGGTAATGAGGAGTCAGGCATTTTATGCACCCAGGTACCAGTAAGTCCTCTCTAGTAAACAGAATCACTTTATTTATTTTTTTAAGATTAGGCAAGATTTAAAGTCCAATCCAGAGAGATGTACCAATTCAACTGGCCCATAAAGAAGCTGATTGCTGGCCACCTGCTTTCCCCCCAGTCTCACAGATGTCCTCATTTGCTCTGCAAGTCTGGATCACACATAATATTAGTAGCAGTAGCCCTGTTGGCACAATGGTTAAGCTCCCAGCAGCTAACTGAAAGATTGGGGTTCAAACCCACCAGTGCCTCCACAGAAGAAAAGAGCAGGCCCTCGCCGATCCTAAAAGATTACCCTTTAGGGCAGCGGTTCTCAACCTGTGGGTCGAGACCCTTTTGGGGGTCAAATGACCCTTTCACAGGGGTCACCCGATTCATAACAGTAGCAAAATGACAGTGATGAAATAGCAACGGAAGTAGCTTTATGGTTGGGAGTCACCACAACATGAGGAACTGTATGAAAGGGTCGTGGCATGAGGAAGGTTGAGAACCACTGGTTTATGGAAACCCTCTAAAGCACTTTGACTCTGTCTGATAAGGAATCAACTAAATAACACACAACAATGGTAGTAGTCTTGACACTCAGAACCTCACGTGCATTCGCTCCTCATAACAGCCCCATTTTACAGACAAAAAAATTGAGGCTTAATTATCTTCCTGGATGTTTCACATCTAATAGTTGGTAGAGCTGTGGTAATTTGTGCTTTAGTGTTCAACTTTATGGGCATCAACAGTGTCAGATTACTCAGTAAGCAAGGTAAGCATGGACTGACTTGTGTTTACTCACCAATCGGTTGTTGTAATGAATTGTTCACTACACCTTAGTGAGTAAACCCAGGCTTTCCTTGTGTATTGGGTAATCTGCCTCTGGGCATAAAGTTGTTTGTAATACTTTTCTTCATGCTTTTAATATCTAGAATTTTTGCTAATATTCTCTTTCTTATTCCTATTAGTAATTTGAGACTCCCTCCCCTCCCCCGCCCCCCAATCAGACTGGCTAGAGGTTTATTAATGTTATTGATCTTCTCAAAGAACCAGCATTTGGTTTCCTGGATTTTTCCTCTATGGATGCTGTTGTTTTGTATTTCATTTATTTCTGCTCGGGTCATTTTTACTTTCTACCCTTTGCTTATTTGCATTGCATTTGCTCTTCTTCTCCATCTAGTTTCTTAAGGTGGAAGCTGATATCGCTGACTGGAGTGCCTTCTCCTTTTCGAATATAAAGGAATGAAAGGGAAAGCATAGAATATTAAAATGTGTGAGATGCCACTTAAATAGATATTTGCCCTAAGCATTGCTTTAAATGGCACCTCACACATTTTAATATGCTATGCTTTCCCTTAAATTCCTTTCAAAATATCTTCTGGTTTCTCTTTTGATGTCTTATTTGACCTGTAAATTACTTTGAAGTTTATTATCTTTTTTTCCAAATATACAAAGGGTTTTCACTGATCTTTTTGTTACTAATTTCTAATTTAACTTCATTATTTCCAGAGGGCATTTTCTATGACTTGAATAGTTTTAAATTTATTAATTGCAGAATATGTTCTATACTGGCAAACGTTCTTTGAGCTCTTGAAAGAAATAGGTATTCTACCCTTGCTATCATGCAAAATGCATTGGAGAGTGGATTATTGCAGATGCAATTAGGTTAAAATCTAACACCTTGGCATTTTGTAAAAATTATAAGTAAATGTATAAAATAGGTTTCCTGTAGGTAGCCTGTAGCTGTGCCGTGCTTAAAAAAATACAATCTGATGATATTTATCTTTTCATTAAAGTGTCCAGACCATTAACATTGAACATATTGAATACATGCAATGTTATTACAGATATAATTCAAACTAAACTCGTTGCCATGGAGTTGATTCACAGAACAGAGTAGATCACTCCCATAGGGTTTCCATGGCTGTCAATCTTTACAGAAGCAGCCTGCCCCATCTTTCTCCTAGGAGCAGCTGGTGAGTTTGATCCCCCAACTTTGCTGGAGAAATATCAGGCTGTCTGTCCTTGTGAGGATAAGCCCTGGATAGGGTTGCTATGAGTTTCCACTGTTGAATGGACTTGGTGGCAGTGAGTTGGATTGGCAGTTTGATTTTAGGGCTTATTGCATCCATCTTTATCTGACCATCGTCTACCATCAATTGCTATTTGATCATCATACATTTCACTTCTGCGTATAAGTGTCATCGGAAGTTTGTTTGCCTCACCTGGGTTCTCCCATGACCTGGGAACACTGGAAGCAGTAAGTTTGGGGAATTATAGCCCTCGCCTCACTTCTCATCTCTCAGAATCATTACCCTTTGTTACCTGATGTCTTGCATTTTGAGATCCATTGTTTCAACTAGTTGTCCTTTTTTTTGTTTTCGTAGAACTTTTGTGGATTGGCTTGCGTGGGAGAGTAAATCCAGTCCTTATTGTTGGTTAGCACTCTATTCTGGATGGAAGCTAAAGTCTCTCAGGGGCTTCGTGAATCTTGTTGGAAGCTTGCCTAGTCTCAGACAAGGATGCAATGGAGGAGTTCTTTGAGAATTAGCCAAGATCTGGGGGGGAAAATTCTCGCTGAAAGATGGATGAGACCAGGTTGTATGAACAGACTTCAGCGTGATGGCTTGGAGCTGGGCTTGGATTAGACCCCCAAATGACAAGAGACAAGTCAAAGATGGTGAAGGAAGAGCCAATAGTGTCAGTAATACAAATGCCTGGTGACTTCTCTGTTGGCTATGTATGGGTGGACAGTGGGTAGCCACCATTTGTGTAGATGGGCACTGTGATTCACAGTGGAGGTTGATGAATCTTGCAGCCTAGTGTGGCTGATTGCTGATTAATAAAAAGGCACATTTGTTACTCTAGCTTTAAGAGAACAGAGATGTCCATAGTTACGTTTTCATCATAGCAAGACTGGAAGAAAATCGGTACCACTTTACAGATTAACAAATTAAGACCTCCAAATGCTTGAGTCACCTTCCCAAATGGACTGTTAGCAAGCCAGCGGGGATTTGACTTGAGGCTGTCCGCCTCCAAAGCAAAGGCCTTGGTGACTTTCTGAGGCATTGCCAAAGGGCCAGCTGTGGACCTTATTTACCACCGTGGTTCCTGCAGGTGCATAGGTACACCCTACTTTGGTGGGGCCTCAGCATCATAACAAAGGAAATTATTCCCAAACAGGCTTGCAGTCACAGGGGTAGGGATTGGCATTATAACATACCATATATACTCTAGTATTCCCCGACCTGAATATCAGCCAAGGCACCTAATTTTACCACAAAAAACTGCATTACAAAATGTGCTGAAGAACTCGGTTTATACATGAATATATACGGTATATCTTTTTTTTGGCAAGGGGGGGGCCCACAATTCAACCCACAATACAGGGAGTATTTTAGCATAACAAGTAAATTCCAATCTCAAATATCATCATTTAAGGAGAGTACTTAGTAGGTCATAAAAGGGGCACAGACACTGACACATCATCTGAATGAGGGAGACCATCAACACTAGGTCAAAATGGCATCTGAAGATTCACAGTTAGGAAGTTAGCTAAATAAGACATGGAACAAGGAACTGGCACCAATTCTTGATCTGTGGCAGATCAATACATCACAGGTCCAGGTGGGACTACAGAAGCGGGGACAGGACCATGATTGGGGGACACAGGTGTGGTTAGATAGAAAGGCTTACAAGATTGGTCCAGGGCCTTCTGAGCAAGGCAGCCAGGGTGACAGATAGGGCATGACTCATGACTATGTGACCCCATGTACTGTCCCCAGTACGGTGCTATTCATCAAGACATGCCCAGGCAAGCCCCTAAGAGACTGACCCTCCCTAGGCCTGGCTGGAGAGGGGTGAAGGCACTTTCCTTTCCAAAGCACTCTGTCTGAAGGCCAGGCTACCTACATCCTTGGTTAAAGATCAGCAGGAATTCAATGGAGGTTCAATCTATGTGGCGACTCTGCAAGTGGATTTTGGACTTTAACTATCACCATGGAGTGCTCAGAACTTAAGCTCTAATACAGGAGCTGCAAAAGACTGTTCTTATAGAGCCCACCAAGGCCTGGCTGGTACATGTTGCCTCTATATTCAGCTTGAAAATGGAACCATTCGCCTCTCTGTAGTCATATCTATAGTCATATTAAAAGAAACCAAGTGGCTCTTTCAACACACTACCTGCAAATCTTCGAGGCCAATGTGATAAGTAGGGGGCATTTTTTGCCCTATTTTCGCTATTACCACAGGTGCTGGTTTTGCCGAACTTCCTACCAGGACATACCACGAGCTGCCATTTTCTAGTTTCCAAAAACAAGTTAAGGAACTCTGGTGGGTTATGTGCCGGGCTGCTAACTGCCAACTCAGCAGTTTGAACCTACAAGGTGCGAGGCTGCCTGCTTCCATGAAGATTTACAGTCTTGGAGACCCTGCAGGGCTGCTCTGAGTTCGAATCGACTCCACCACGGCAGTGGTAGGGTTTGAGTAACAGCTCCCTTCCCGTCCTTTCGGCCTCCATTTGCCGCGTCCCCATATGGATGACGTCTCCTTTGAACTCCCTGGTGAATGGTTCAAGGGACTGCATTGGGAAATGCATTACTGCAGACACAGCTGAAATTTTAGCATCTAATCTTTTGTTTTCCCTTTTAATCGATTTTTAACTCATTCTCATTCTGTGCTCTCCCCTGATCTTTGCTGATTTTAAGCATACGCTCACTGCCATAGCAGTGAGTCCATAGCATAGCGACCCCCTGTGGGTTTCTGAGATGGTAACTGTTGACGGGAGTCCATAGTCCCGTCTTTCTCTTGAGGAGCTGCTGGTGGTTTCGAACTACTGACCTTGTAGATTCCCAAACCCAGTGTGTAACCACTATACCACCAGGGCTCCAGTTTTCAACATAGAACCGCAATTTTCTTCGTGTTTTTTTTTTTTTCATTATTCCTGGGGGCCAAGTGGTTATGAGTTGGACTGCTTAAGCACAAGGTCAGCCAGCAGGTCTGAGAAAGAGACAAGACTTTCCACTCTGGTAAAGATTCCTGGTCTCGAAAGGCCCACCGGAGCAACTCTGCCCTGTCCCAGAGGTCACTATGAGTCAGAATGGACTTGAAGGCAGGGCTTCAGATTTTTTTTAAATGTTTCAATTTTCTCTGCGGTATTTTGGATTGAAGCTCATCTGTGTTTTAATGTATTTTTGCTGATGGTTTTTGTTTGATTGTTTTGGGTATGATGTTCTTTATATGAAATCCGAGGTAAATATAGAGAGACAGAACCTAGATTAATAGCTCCAGAGGGGGAGGGCCTGGGGGGGGGACGTGGAGCTAATAGCAGTGGATCCAAGATCTAAGCAAATGATCTAGAATTGGTTGTGGTGATGAGGGCACAGCTTGTTTTAAGATATTTAACCCCATGAACGGTATCACACACAACGTATATATCAATGAAATTGTTCACAAGAATAATCAAGGGCATGTAAGCTTTTGACACATTTGGGGGTTAGTTTATGCCTGCACTTCACTTCCTGGTGCCAGTTCTGGTTTAGGTTAATTAGCACTATAACAAGCCCAACCCAAACTTCCGTGACTACAACCCTCCTCTGCTAGCGCCTGCTGTGCTGCGCTGGATTCGTGGAGCTCGGCAATTAAGGTCTCCTGGCCTTGCTCCGGCAGCTCTCCTGCAGCTGTGGCGACATGCCAGCTGGAGGTGAAGCGAGCTGGAGGCTTGACAAGGACACTCATGCTGCGGGACCTCTCTGTTGCTCCTTGTGGTCGTAGGGCCTGTCTGTTGCACATGGTCTCCCTGGGTGGTTTCTCCAGAAAACATGAGGGCTCTGGGCTGCCAAGAGAGAAGCAGCAGCTTCTTCATTTTCACCGCATTCCTTTGGTGAGCTCCAGTCGGAGGCCAGGCCAGGTTCAATGTGGGCCGGAAGTGCACACAGGCAGGGCTGTAGGACAGTCATGGGTAGCCAGCTTCAGAATCTAGCGACCACAATGGACCAAAGGCAAACCCCATTCATTTATGATAACTAAAACCCTTCTTTTGGGTTTGGTTGGCATGATTGCTCATTGCTATCCAGTGGGCAAAACTCGACGTGAACTCTCAGTTTCATGTCCCAAAGAACAAAGATAACCAGAAGTCACGGCTGCTGTGTGCACGGGTTGTCCCTCCCTGCTCTCGACCAAAGACTGGAAGTTCATTTTATAGTGCTCAAAGAAAGCCCTGACATTTACTCCCCACTGCCTCTCAGGGTTCTGTGTGAGAGCTCCCAGGCACTTCAAACCCCATTTTAAGTCTGGGGAAGCTGACAGGAAACCGGTGATGAAATGGTAAGCAAGATATTTGGAAACAAATTTCTGGAAGTTCATTCAAAGGCGAAAGGACCTTTACAGCCTAAGAATCAGTTCAAATCAGCTTGGGTAAAAGGAAAACACTATTTCACCATATCATATGGTGCAATGATTGAGGGCTGGTCAGAAGAGGTCAGGACTGACAGGTGGGGTCTGTGAAATGCCTGAGGTCAAAGGCAGGCAAGAGACGAGGTAGTGAGAGGTGGGCCAAGCAAGGATGAGTGCTGACTGGTCTCTGTTCCATACGCTCCCGTGGGAGTGGCTAAGGAGCTCGTCATGTTTTTCTCAGCGGATGCTTACATGTTACCCTTCAACTAGGCAATCCTTTAGGCATTGTGTCAATTTTTCAAAAGAATACCTACAGAGGTATTTGTTTGCAGGAGTGCATTCATTTATGTAGGCATGTGCGCAGATAAGTAGGAAGAGATCTAAGAGAGGCTCATGAAACTTTAATCATCATCACCAGGCCTGGGAGTAAGATGCCCCAGTGGTGATGTGGATTAGGCATTGGGATACTAACCACAAGGTCGGTGGTTCAAACCTTCTCTGGAAGAGAAAGATGAGACTGTCTGCTCCCCTCAATATTTACAGCCTCAGAAATCCTATAGACTATAATACATAGACTATAAAGGGTTAATATGAGTCCGAATAAACTCTGGCAGTGGGCTTGGCTTGGAAACTTGAGAATAGAGTGTGGCAGAGACAGAGGGAGTCTATAAGTTTTATTCTATATATTTCAGTACTGTTTGGCTGTTGCATAATTAGACTAGATCAATATACCCCATATGAAATTTTAAGATTTAATACAAAAGAAAGGTGAATATTTCAGACATCTTGGTAAACTTCAGGGAAAAAATATGCAGAGTAATTTCCAGAAAATGAAAGCACCTTTGTGTGACTTGAATATTTTCTATAAGATGCATACAATAGATTTTAAAATTTTTACAAATAGCTGCTATAGGGCCGCTATGAGTCCGCATCGTTCTTGTGTTGAACAGGCATCAGGAGAGAAAACTATGGCAGGCCCAAGGTAGAATTGCACTGGCAACTGAAGTCCAGATGAGGGCAGTAGAGAGCCATGAGGTGGACACCCTAGAAAAGTTGTTCCTCTCTCTCCTGTGGAGGAAGGCAGAGCTGAGCAGAGATTCTGATAGGAATTGGGCTCACTAAGGCAAGGGGAGCAAGACAGTCAGATCTAAGCGGAGCAGTCAGAAAAGTGGCGAGGGTAGACAACGGAAGCTGGGGGC
>NW_022103917.1:5135446-5136758 GCF_000313985.2 Echinops telfairi
GAAAGTGGGAACCGATTACAGGGATCTACATATAACCTCGTCCCTCGGGGATGGACAACAGAAAAGTGGGTGAAGGGAGATGTCAGACAGTGTAAGATATGACAAAATAATAATTTATAAATTATCAAGGGTTCATGATGGAAGGAGGAGGGGGAAGGGAGGGGAAAAATGAGGACCTGATGCCACGGGCTTAAGTGGAGAACAAATGCTTTGAGAATGATGAGGGTAACGAATGTACAAATGTGCTTTACACAATTGATGTATGTATGGTGATAAGAGTTTTATGAGCCCCAATAAAATGATTTTTAAAAAAGAGAGAAAGTGACCATTGATAAGGATGGCCCTACAAGCAGGACATTCTGTGCCCAGGGGCTCAGGTGAGGGTGGAATAAATGACCCAAGGACAGTGTGCATAGGTAGGATCCTATCTTTATGGATAATTTTGATATTTTGTTCCTTGGAATGGTACGCTGAAGTTTTATTTTTTATGAATATTGAATTGCAAGACTATTTTTCCTCATGATTGAGGGTTTGGGGGGTTTTTTTGCTCCTCCTTAAATTTTATGCCCAAAGCCAGTGCCCCACTTAGCCTCACCATAGCCCTTGCAAGAAAAACAACAATCACAGAGAAGAAATGGGGCTTTCAAATGTATCGATTGTGCCTAATTTGTTTGTTTGTGGGAAACTAGCTTACCTGTCATAAAAAAATTTAAGTCCGCTTCAATTTTACTTTCCCCCCTTTTATAGCCACTCGGACCGGTGTTTATGTCTGATGGGGAAGGAGTCTGGTGGGTCTTTAAGGCTATGGCCCTGTTGTCAACAATTCTAATAAAAACTACAACAAGATGTGTAAATCGTTTATTTTTTGAATCGTTTATTTTTTTAATTATTTTTATTTTAAAAATCATTTTATTGGACGCTCAGACAGCTCTTATCACAATCCACACATCCATTGTGCCAAGCACATTGGTACATTTGTTGCCATCATCATTTTCAAAACATTTTCTTTGTACTTGAGCCCTTGGTATCAGCTCATTGCCTCCCCTTCCCCACCCTCCCTCCCTCCCTCATGAACCTTTGATAAATTATAAATTACTATTATTTTTTCATGTTTTACACTGACTGCTGTCTCCCTTCACCCACTTTTTTGTTTTCTGACCCTTTGGGAGGAGGTTATATATAAATCATTGTTTACCCTGTCTCCCCCCCACCTTCTCCTTCCCCTCCTGGTATCGCTACTATCATTACTGGTCCTGAGGGGTTTATCTCTTCTGGATTCCTTGTGTTTCCTGCTCTGATCTGTACCCATGTA
>NW_022103917.1:5137703-5147002 GCF_000313985.2 Echinops telfairi
TAGGATGTTTTCGTGATGCACACTTTCTTTACATAAAACTCTCTTATACATGAGTTGCTGTGGATTTGTTTCTCTAAAGTACCTAGAGTAATACACCGGGTTATTAGAACGTGTTCTTGTGTTGAGGGAGTACATGAGTCGAGGCCCAATGTGTGAACGATTTCTTATATGTCACTCACAAGAAGCTACAATCAAAATAAAAGCATATAACTATGTAAGGGAGGGGTTAAAATAGTAAAGTGCCCCTGTCTTGTAATTGGGAAGTTAAAGTTCGAATGAATTTGGAATTTATTTCTCAAGTGTTATCTTTAAGATTTTTGTTTATTATCACGAGGAAAAAAGTAACTGCTTTTTAAAAAAGGTTTAGTTGTGAATTGGGGAAAGTTTACAGAGTGCATTCTTTCCCACTCAATTCATACCCATTTTGTTAGTGCATCAGGCTGCTACCCGCATGGCCAGAAGTTTGAAACCTCAAGCTGCCGCACACAAGAAAGATGAGGTTTTCTACCCCTGTAAAGAGTTGCAGTCTTAGAAACTCACAGGGGCAGTTCTATCCTGCCTTACAGGGTCACTCCAAGTCAGAATCGACTTAATGGCAGTGAGTTGAGCATTTTTTGGTTTGGATAGATTTGCTGTGAGTCAGAATCGACTCAATGGCTGTAAGTTTGGATTTTGGTATAGTCTCAAATGGTTGATGATTCTAAGGTACATACATGTATGTACCTCCCTAGTATTATTATTTCCCTGAAAGGCCTATTATTTGCCTGAAAATTGAACCCAAGGGGGTGAATCAATTTCCAGACCCCAAGGGCAACTAATGAGTGTGGTGTTGGGATTCCCACCAGTCTCTATTCAAACAGTAAGCCTGTCTTTTTGTATGATTTTGAATTTGGTTCCACATTCGCCTGCTCTCTACCCAAGACCTTCTACCGTGAACCCTTTCAAACCATTTGGTAGTGGTAGCAGGGCACCATTTGGTTTTAGGTCTCATGAACACGGACGCTGATAGTCTTGTGGTCTGTTAGTCCATTGGACTAATTAACTTAGTGCCTCTTTAATTTTCTTTGCTCTTTCCTCTGAACAGGGAAAGACAAATAACTGCACTGTAAAGGGTTGCTTATGAGCTTTTACGACCCTAATTGAAAAAAAGCTGACTTTTAAGAGTTCACTAGTAAATTCATTCATTTAATAATTGTCATTCAAGTCAAGATTCATTTATTCCCAAATTAATAAAATTATGTTTTCTTATTAGAGTTATAAAATGGTAGAGGCTCAGGATCATTTAGCTCTTCGGGATAAAAGTGGGTTGTTTAATTTTGCTCCATCCCAGTGGGTCCAAACACATGTTTTCAAAATTTGCTGCAATATGTACATTTTCATTTTTGCTCATTTTTTTGTTGTTTAGGGTGCCCTGGAGTGGGCTCTGACTCTGATGGACTCTCTAGGACAGGGGACAACGGCCTTATGGAACTTTCAGGCCTGTATGTTTTTATAGGAGCAGACTGCCTTGCCTTTGTCCCAAGGAGCAGCTGGGGGTACAAACCAGTGGTTTTTAGGTTAGCAGCTGAGCTCTTAGCCGTTCTTCAACCGAAGCTCCATTTCACTGTAAAAATTGAGTCCGAGTCCTCAGGACACAAACAGCTTCATGATACAGCTATTGGCTGCCTGGATGGTGCAGCCGTTAGAATACTTGTCTATTAACCCAGGAGATCCGTGGTTCAAACGCACCAGCCACTCTGCAAAAGAAAGATAAGACAGTTGACTTCCATGAAGATTTACAGCCTTGAAGACCCTCTGCGGTAGCTCTGTTCTGCCCCATAGGGTCAATTCGTGTTGAAATCGACTCAACAACAGTTGGGAATGAGGCGACAGACATGTAAGTAAATCAGGAGGCAGTGTGGAATGAAATGGGAGACAGTTCTATAGGAACACGGGAAAAGAGCATCAGTTCTAAGCAGGGCTTCTGGAGGAGGTGACCCTTGAGCTAGGTGTTTTGTTTGGGTGCCGTCGAGTCAGTTCTGACTCATAGCAAGCCCCTGCACTGCTCAGTCCTGTGCCAGTCACAATTATTCTTATGTTTGAGGCCGTAGATGCAGCCCTTGTGTCAATCCACCTCATTGAGGGCCTTCCTCCTTTTTGCTGCCCCATTACTTTACCATGCAAGATGTTGTTCTCCAGGGACTAGTCTTTCCTGACAACATGTCGGTCCAAAGTACATGTGCCACGTTACGTCCTTTGGGCATGTTACAATGAGTAGACAGTCCCTGAACTCAAGTCCAGAAAGGGTATTGCATTGCAAATGTCAATGTGCTTGGGCAAAGGTTCAGAGATTTGTCATCCCCCTGGCTGAGGAAGCTTCATTTTCATGTGGTCACAAGGCACGTGAATGGCTGCAGAACTGATGCAGCCTGACGAGGCCAGCTAGCGGTCTTCCAAATTTCTAAGCATAGATGAATGAGTGATTCGAATTCTTCATCCGCTTATAGAAACATTTCCATTGATATGCTATCAAATCCTGGAGCCTTGTTTTACTCTAATGCCTTCAATACTGCTTGAACGTCTTTCTTCAGTGCCATCCATTGATTCTTGTTCATATGCTCCCACTTCAAATGGCTGAATATCAACTGATTCATTTGGGTTTAATGACTGTGTATCTCTTCCAGCTGTGACTGATTCTTAACAGAGTAGGTGTAGAGAAGAGCCAGTTGTGAACTGTGTTCTTCAGTTCCTGAGATCCTTGCCCACTGAAACTCTTTGATCCAAGAGATAACTTTGACATCTGAAGAGTAACAGCAGAACCAGGAGTCAGAGCATGAGATGGAGCAGTGGACTTCTCAGCTCACAGTGAGGGTAAAACTGAGTGCTTTGGGCCAGGAACCTGGCTTGTGGAGCTGGAGTGCCTCTGGATACCTAATTGTGGGAGCTGAGTTAGCTGACCCATTGAGCTTGAGCCGAATGCTTTAGGATTGAGGCTTATGGTGGAGTAGTATGCCCTTTGGACATTTATTGGCATCCCTAAATGAGCCTTGTAACATTGCCTGAACAGGCCAAGAAGATGAGGGCCAGAGAGAGACCTGCCGTGGCACGGGAGAGAAGAAACAGTTCTGGGTGATGAACTGTACCCTGAGCCTTTCTCACCTGCATTGTAATAAACCTCATAAGTGTGAGCATCATCTCAATGGCCATTGCAACGAATGCTAGAACCCAGTCACAGAAGTAGAGTATTGTGGGAGGGGCATCCTCCCACCACAGGGACTTTGCACATGTGCTTCCTCTGCCTAGAACACTCGTCTTTCTTTTGCTCATCATTGACTTCTACTCATCTTTCAGAATTTTTTTTAGTGCAGCTTGTTGAAAGTGACGACTTGGAAGCACTTGCTGATGAAGATAAAGGATGTCCGCTTTCAGTAGGGACTACAACTAATTGTAAAGAAGACCAAAATCTTCACAACTAGACCAATAGACAACATCACGAGAAATGGAGAAAAGGTTGAAATTGTCAAGGATTTGGTCTTGCTTGACTCCACAATCAATGTTCATGGAAGCATCAGTCAAGAGATCAAAAGACAAGTTACAGTAAATAAATATCACAGTAAATAGACCTCATTAGAGTATTGAAAAGCAAGGATGTTACTTTGAGGACAAAGATGCATCTGACCCAGGCCATGGTATTTTCCATTAGCCTCATATGCATGTGAAAGTTGGACACTGAATAAGGAAGACCGGTACAGAATTGATGCATTTGAACTGTGGTGCTGGCGAAGAATATTGAAAGTACCATGGACTGCTACAAGGACAAACAAATCTGTCTTGGAAGAAGGATAGCCAGAGGGCTCCTTATAGGCAAGGACAGAAAGGCTTCATCGCATGTACTTTGGACATGTTGTCAGGAGAGACCAGTCCCTGGAGAAGGACATCATGTTTCATAACGTTGCGAGGCAGCAAAAAAGAGGAAGGGCCTCAATGAGATGATTGACACAGTGGCTGCCACCATGGTGAGGATGGCACAAGCCTGGGCCGTGTTTGGTTCTGTCATGTAGAGGGTCTCTGTGGGTTGGAACTGACTTGATGGTACCTGACAACAACATCTTTCAGACCTTAGTCCAAGTATTATTTGCTCAGGGAATCATTCTCCAAATCTCATGATGAGGTCAACTCTGCTAGCCTCGCCTTCAGCAGCACATTTATAACATTCATCACAGCTCGGTTTTGTTGAAAGTGTCCTCTCCACCCAATTGTCTTAATCGCTGAAACCTCAGTGGCGCCTGGGAGGCCTGCAAACATTTTTTGTTTGTAAATAAAGTCCTGCTAAGTCATGGTGGTGCAGCAGAACCCTGAAAGACCCAGCCCTTTTGAAGGGGTGGATTGTGTTTTTCCCATCTGCAAAGAACCTTCTAAGCACACATACCTCTCTCTCCAAGGGAAATGTTGTACATATAGGCTGCCCTTGTTTCCATGTGGTGCTGAAAGTAGGGCAGATAGAGAACAGGAGCTCTGATACAGTCAGCTCCCTAAACATGATGGGTTGGTGCATTTGTTGTATGTCAACAGAATATGTGTGCCAGGGAAAAATTCTTTTAGCAACTCAAAAGCAGCCCACATTAGCATTCCACTTTCCAAGTAGTAGTCATTATGGCAATTATTTTTTAACTTAATGAACCCATAGAAATATGTTTATTATTAAGGGAAAATGTATTTTCCTCATTAGCCAGGGAAAAAGACAAAATTCCCAACCATACCACATCAGATAGCTATTCATTTTCTTGAGTTTGTTCAATCTTTCCATTCTATCACACACACACACACACACACACACACACTTTAACAGCAAATTAATTAGCCAGGAGGATAAATTAAAAAACAAACTCACAGACATTGAATCAATTCTGACTCATAGTCACCTCCACAGTAACAGGAAAATATAGAAAATACCAGAAATTCTTCCAACTCTGCCTGCTATTGCCCTCACTGCTAGCTCCATTTTGAATGAACTTGCATCTTTTTATCTGCATTCTTTTCCAAGGAAAAGGGGACTGTAAAGCCGCTGGTATTCTGATATTTTTTTCCTGCTCTCTAGGGACCTTGCCTCTATTACGCTTTCCTATGCCTTCAAAATCTTCCCCCAACTAGCTCTTTCCTATCAACATTATGTTGAGCTGGTCTTAGGAAGTGCCTGGGTGGTGCAAATGGATAATGGGTTGGCTGTTTACCAACAGGTTGGAGGTTTATGTCTACCTAGGGCAGTGGTTCTCAACCTGTGGTTCACGACCCCCTTGGGGATAAAGAGACCCTTCACTGGGGTCGCCTAATTCCTAACAGTAGCAAAATGACAGTTATGAAGTACAACGAAAATAATTGTATGGTTGGGGATCACCACAACACGATGAACTGTATTAAAGGGTCACATCGTTAGGAAGGTTGAGAACCATTGACCTAGAAGTATCCCAAAAGACAGACCTGGTGAACAATTTCCAACAAATCAACCATTGAAATCCCTTTGGAGCACAGTTGCACTCTGAGTCTCATGGGATCATCATGGGTCAGGGTTGACTTGCTGGCAACTGGTGGTTCTCCACTTACAAATTGTCCTCTCTTGGCCCCATATACCCACCTAGCGATGACTCTCTCTTCCCCTCTTTGAAATCAAACCTGCACTAATTGTCTGTATTAGCCGATTTCACATCCACAGTTTTCGACTCCTTTTCAACCCATTGAAAGCTGGTCTCTGTCTCTACTTTTTTACTCAAACAATTCTCTTGCCTAGATCACTAATGACCTGTTCATTACTAAATCCAATTTTAACTTTTCCCCCCTAGTCCTTATCTGCCACAGACAGTCAGCAGTCTGCTGTTGGTGACTACTCCCCCTGCCTTGAAAAACTCATTTCTCTTTGCTTCCGAGATAACACACTCTCTTGGTTTTCCTGTCGACCCAACCACCCCTTTTTTTCCCTGGACACACCTTCATTAGCCATACTCTAAATGTGGAGTTCTTCTGGATATGGTCCTGAGTTCTCCCTTTCTCTCTTCTCTCTTTCGGCTTCCAATCTAGAAACACGAGTAGAATTCCGGGGAACTGTAGACATAAATGGATAAAAAACCTTGTTAATTATTTTCACTAATCTCTAAAGTACATTTAGCATTTCCCCCAATTATGAATGTGGACAACAAATAGCAATTGTATACCAATGTTTATGACTTTGTTTCTAATAGAACTCACGAATAGATTTCCATGTGTTACAAATATTACAAAATAATAGATTTTGGAGAACGCAGCCAGCACCAGGAGCCTCCTCAACAAGCCCAAGAGCGAAATGACCCCCAAGAAGCTGCAGAAGCCAGAGAAGGAGTAGTTCAACACGGGGCCCCTGTCTGTGCTCTCACAGTCCGTCAAGAACAACACTCAGGTGCTCATCAACTGTCGCAACAACAAGAAGCTCCTGGGCTGTGTGAAGGCCTTCGACAGGCACTGCAGCATGGTGCTGGAGAACACGAAGGAGATGAGGACCGAGGTCCCCAAGAGCGGCACGGGCAAGAAGAAGTCCAAGCCCCATCAACAAGGACCGCTACATCTCCAAGATGTTCCTGCGAGGGGACTCGGTCATCACGGTGCTGCGGATCCCGCTCATCGCTGGTGAGTAGGGCCCACACCACCATCCGGGGAAGCCATGCCCTGTGTATCCGCAAGAATTCATATAATTACTTTTTTTTGTTGTGACAAAAATATACACAGCAAAACCCTCTCCAACTCAACAACTTCTGCATGTATAATTCAGTGCCCAAAATATTGTTTATGCTTAATCTCTCTTTCCACTTATAGAAATCTCTCTCTAATCTCTTTTTTAATGAGTTAATAACAATTTTTACATTTGATGACTGTATTTCAGAATAATTGGTTAGCTTTGTAATTCTTTGCATCTTATTTTATACTTTTCAAAACAGTATCCTGAGAAGGGCCCAACAACTAAACTTCCAAGGGCACAAAAAGTGTTGAAATCCTGTTCTTGATGCTGTTGGCTTCCAGTCTGGATCCACCTTCTGAACTGAAGGTTCATATCTTCAGCTGGTTCCTAGACAGCTGTACTTGGATATACCTAGGAAATCTGGAGGTGGACATGCCCCAAATTGAATACAACAACTTCTACCACCCCCATTCTCTTCAAAGCTGCCTCTTCTCCCAAGCCGTCTCTCTCAAATGGATGGAACCAAGGATCACCCAGTTGTCCTTGACTTTGCTCTTTCTTTCCCACATCCAGGCAACAAGGAAGCAAATCATGCCAGTTCAACTGTTTTCATATCGCTCACACGCATCTATTTATCTCCAGCCTCAGTATCTGAAGTTCAATAATAATCTCCCTTCTCCTTACCTTGTCTCTTCACCAACAAGCTGAGCTCCTTTTCAATCCATTCATTCCCACCATTGTTAGAATGATCTTTCTCTCCCCAAAACCTGTATTCAAGATAGTGGCAAATGGACTAGGTTAAGATTGCCTATTTAACACTATGTTGTACTTCTTTGTATTTCCTACTTTAATATAAATCCCAGGAGGAGTAGAATTTTTATCTTGGTTATTTTTGTATTTGCAGCTTTAATCTTGGTGTGGGGCATACAGGAACACTCTCTAAATGTTGAGAGGAGTCCTGATGGCTTAATAGTGGTTATGTGTTGGGTTGCTAGCTACAAGGTTGGCAATTCAAAACCACCCACAGTTCTGTGGGAGAAAGATGAGACTTTCTACTCCCATAAAGAGTTACAGTCTTGCAAACCCACAGGGGCAGTTCTACCCTATCCTATAGTGTCTATATTAGTTGGAAATGACTGCATGACAGTGAGTTTTGTTTGTTTGGTTTATAAATGTTGAATAAATGAACTGAGATTCAGCCTGATGGTTAACAGCAGCTTAAAAGAACAACTACTAAAAATATGAATTTTATTCCAAAAAATCATGTATACTTGTGTTCCAAGATGATTTAACCCCTGTCATATGACATAAGAGTCACCAAAAAGGCTGCAAAGTACTTCCTTACTATTTAATATGGATAAATAGTTCTTGAGTTTCTAGAGCTAGCCCATTTCTAAATACATCCATCTGTGCTTAATATTTCAAGTATTTGGTCTAAATTTGATAACATATTTGATATGGAGGAGAAGTAAATGACTTGGTAAACTCATTTGGTAAACTCTGTACCAGGAACTTTATCATTCTCCATGGTGACATTATGTTGTCAGGCTATGACCCAACAGGATGTGATGTCATAAACCCTTAGAACACACTGAAGCATATAAAATACAGTAGTTACCTTGGTAGGAGGAACATTTGAACAAAACCATGGACATGGGATTTTTCATTTATGTCCTCCTTTTTTCCTTTTGGACAAGGAGTTCTGTCAATGTCAACGAAAGTAATGTGTTTTCTACCATATCTCCCACCCCATCTTTTACCGTATCCCCAGGAGTATTGTCTACATCATCATCTACCGCATCTTCTACAACATCTACTACCAAACCTCCTACTATAGGTATGTGCTTAATATTAAAACTTGTAAATTGTTATTAGGATCCACCTTCAATTAGTCAAACTATGTTCAAGAAATCTTTTTCTCTGATATTAACATTAATAGATCTTCAAGAATTTTTAAGAAAGAGGGGAGGGAGCTTTAGAGCTGATTGTGATGATGTACATACAACTCTTTTTAGAAGTGGTTTAACTGTGGAAGTGTGTGATATGTGAATATGATATCAAGTAAACTACTTTAAAAAGAAAGAAAGAAAGAAATCTAACTTGACCTATGGTTACCATAGGTGAAGGAGGAAGAGTTTTTGCTTTGGGGGGATTGAGTTCATTTTAATGGTGTTGGAACAATTTGGAGAGGGAGAACAATAATGGTTGTAAAACACGGAGTATAATCAATGGCACTGAATTATATATGTAGAAGTTGTTGAATTGGTGAATGTTTTGTCGTGTATATTTTTGTCCAAATGGAAAAAAGAATTATATGAATAAAAATGAGTATGGGAGAAAATAAGACGTTCTAAAATTGATTGTGGTAAAGGTTGTACAACTCTTCTCTTTTTTTCTGTTTTAAAATCATTTTATTGGGGGCTTGTAAAGCTCTTACCACAATCCATACATACATTGTGCCAAGCACATCTGTACATTTGTTGCCATCATCATTCTCAAAACATTTTCTTTCTAATTGAGTCCTTAGTATCAGCTCCTCATCCCCCCCCCTTCCTCTCCCACCCACCCTCATGAACACTTGCTAATTTATAAATTATTATTATATTTTCTTTTTTTA
>NW_022103917.1:5147646-5148658 GCF_000313985.2 Echinops telfairi
TCTTTGATACCTGATACCTGATCCCATCAACACCGCATGATCACACAGGCTGATGTGCTTCTTCCATGTGGACTTTGTTGCTTCTGAGCTAGATGGCTACTTGTTTGCCTTCAAGCCTTTAAGATAAACAAGCGGCCATCTAGCTGAGAAGCAACAAAGCCCACATGGAAGAAGCACATCAGCTTGCCTGATCACAAGGTGCTGAAGGTATCAGGTATCAAAGAACAAAAAATCATATCATTGTGTGCTCACCTCCCCAATACAATCACTGAAGACAAATGGGTACATAAGCAAATGTGATGAAGAAAGCTGATGGTGCCTGGCTATCAAAAGATATAGCGTCTGGAGTCTTAAAGGCTTGAAGGTAAACAAGTGGCCATCTAGCTGAGAAGCAACAAAGCCCACATGGAAGAAGCACACCAGCCTGTGTGACCACGACGTGTGGAAGGGATCAGGTATAAGGCATCATCAGAACAAAAAATCTTACCATAGTGAATGATGGTGGGAGTGCGGAGTGGAGACCCAAAGCCCATTATTATATTTTCATGTCCTAACACTGACCGATGTCTTCGATCACCCACTTTTCTGTTGTCTGTCCCCCTGGGAGAAGGTTATATGTAGATCATTGTGATCCTTTCCACCTTTCTCCCCCACCTTCCCTTTACCCTCCTGGTATCGCTACTCTCATTGTTGGTCCTGGATTCCTTGTGCTTCCAGCTCTTACCTGTACACATGTACATGCTCTGGTCTAGCCAGATTTGTAAGGTAGAATTTTGGAGTCAGTCATGATAGTGGAAGGGCGAGGGCATTAAAGAACTAGAGGAAAGTTGTAAGTTGCATCGGTGCTATACTGCACCCTGACTGGCTCATCATTTCCTTGTAACCCTTCTATGAGGGGATGTCCAATTGTCTACATATAAGCTTTGGGTCTCCACTCCGCACCCCGTCACTCACAATGATATGATTTTTTGTTCTGGGTCTTTGATACCTGATACCTGATCCCATCAACACC
>NW_022103917.1:5149822-5175160 GCF_000313985.2 Echinops telfairi
CCCATCCTCATATATAAATATATTTACATATGTACATGCCTGTATTTAGGCCTCTATAAATGCCTATTTGCCTTCTAGTTCTTACCTCTATATCCTTTTACTTTCTACTTGTCCCACTATCATGTTCGGCCTTCATTCAGGTTTCAGTAATTCCTCTTGGTTACATTGTCCTTGATCAAGCCCTACCAGGCATTCTACGCCCTCCCAGCCATCAATTTTAGATCACATTGTTCCCTTGTCCCTGGGTTTAACACCCACTTCCTTTGCCCTGCCTCCCCCTGTACAACTCTTCTTGATATGGTTGAACTATTGAATTATATGATATGTGGATGAAGTGTCAATACAACTGTTAAAAAAGAAAAGAATTTCTAAGAACATAGCCCATAGTTTTACTTTTGGGTCAAAATCAAAGCATAAATTGTATAGACTTATGGCCACCCCCTTCTCTCCTCATCCCCACCTAATCTACCTAACCCCCAAGCTATATAGTATTGTATGAAGGAATCTGATATGGGACCTGCCACAAAGTAGATTTCCAGCAAGTATTTATTCTTGGGCTTATGTTCCCCACACACAGTCATACCCACAATAACATTCAAATGCACTTATACATACCATACACATATATTTTTTAAAATTAGATTATTAAGATAATCTAGCCATGATGGTAGGGGTAACCAAGGCAATACTTCTGACTAGCCAGAACTGCCTCCCATATCTACCTTCTGGACTTGGGTAAGGATGGGACATAGGGTAGAAAATGCGAGTGGAACACTTACCTGGATTAAAAACTCATTAATGAGGAGACAATTTTGAACTATGGTAGCAAACCATAGGAGCCCTGGTGCACTGAGTTGCTCACTGCAAGGTTAGCAGTTCAGAACCACCAGCTGCACGAGGGGAGAAAGGGCTTTCTACTCCTTCACAGGCGCAGAGTGGCTCTAGTGAACCCCTCCAGGACCTGTGATGCCTCAGACGCTGCGTGGGGTGAGGAACAGGCAGTGTTGAACTTCAGTTGAGTCTAGGGCTCGCACCTTCCTCGTCTCTCCGACCCATTTTAGCTGAAGAGATTGGCCCCGAGTAGAAGTACAGTATATGTATCCAACCTCCCCTTTTCTCCAACAATCACTTATATTGGATGTTTTCCAAATATGGCACGGTTATAAAGGTACCATATAATGAAGGATATCGTGAAGGAAAAGAAAACCGGGATGAGTAAAGGGGTTGCACTTATTTTATTTGGATAAAGAATCTGCACAAAACTGTGCCAGAGTAATAAACTACAAACAGTTATATGGTAGAGTGATAAAATCAAGTGTTCTTATTGACAATGGAAGAGCAGCGGAGTTCATCCGAAGGGCCACTACTTCGGTAAATATAAGTGTTGTGATTGTGGGGGAAATGGTCTTTTAAGTTATGCTTGTCCTAAAAATAAGTTTGGAGAACCTTAACCTCCAATGAAGAAAGCAAAGAAAGAAAGGAAAAGGAAAACCCTGAACCAGTTCAGGGCATTAAAAATTAACTTTCAGCATAAGAACACTTGTTACCAAATAGATTTTTACTTTTACTATAAGATGGCTCATAAGAAGTGAAAATAATGGTAAAGGATCATGCTTCTATCTTACCCTAGCAGAGTAACAAAACTCAAGATATGTTTAATAACCATTAATTCTGAAAATATTACTTTAGTAATGTTTCTGTCATCCCAAGAAAGTAGACATTAAAATGATTTATTTAAGAAACTCATTATAAATTCTATATTCATAGCAGATTGGTTTACATGAGTGCTTTTGAAGTACGTTAAATCTTTAAAACAAACATTTCCAAAAAACCTGAAAAGATGGAAAGGTTATTGCTATTAAATGTTAATCCAAATTTCAAGAGAATTTTCTATTTAAATAGAAAATTTTTTTAAAGAATTATAGTCTCACAAACTCACAGGGACAGTTCTACTCCATCCAATAAGGTTGCTATGCGTCCGAATTGACTCAATAGCAGTGAGTGAGCAAATCATTCTCAAAATGGTAGAAAACTTAGACATCTTCTCTTTGACAGGAGTGAAGCGTATTGAAATGATAGAAGCAACAATTAAAACCTTTAGGGACCGTCTAGTTATTATCGTTGGTCTTATGATTATGGCCTTTCTCTTCATTTTGTGTTGCTTCGTCCATTATAACTGCATGAACGACGAGCCCCCCAGAAGAAACATGTAAGTTTCACCCTTTAAATGAAAGACTATAGAGTCTATGTGTAGGAATGTAGTGGTGGGTTCCTTGCTGTGGTTGGTAGTTATTTAATGTTAGGCTCTTAAAGAATACTTTCACTTAAATATTCTCAAGTACACTATCAATGTTTTCCAAAGCTGCCTCCCAGTCAGGGTTCAGCTGATCCCTGAGTTGATTTCATGATAAAGCCATCCTTTAGAATTTATTAACAAATTGTAAAATGGCATTATAAAGTGATGAGTTTCATTCTAACGTGAGTCAGGGCAAAGAGGGAAAGAGTATGGGACTACGGAGCAGGAGAGGAGGGACTGCTCTCTGCATCCCAAAGGCAAGAAGCCATTGTTGGAAACCCTATCATTTGAAGATTGAATTTTTAAAAAAGCGTTCATTCTTCTTGCACCCCTGATCTCCGTCACTAAAGGAGGATCAGGCTGGGCCTGATGTACTGGTTCCCTAAGCTTTCCCATCCCAGAGACTGCTGCTTAAAATGTCATCCCAGTGCTCTAAGGGAACATGATGAAAATCAATGTGAGGAGATAGATAAACTTGATGGTGTAAAATAGGAGCAGAAAACAAAGACTTTGTTCAAAAGAGCTTATTTCTTTTTCTGGAGACAAGCTATCACAATGTGGCACTGCTACTGCCATTTTCATGACTGCAATAAGAGGAATGCTCTTGCTCACTCTCTGGAAGCAGCAGGTGTTAGATAAGCTGGTGCCATTTTATGTATGCTCATGGGGTTCTCTAATGTGGCTGAAACAGTAAACTACTCTTAAAGGAAAAAGTTTGTATGCACCATGTTAACATATCTGTAACTTGAGTAATTTCTTCTGCCACACTCCAATTCCTCCTGTGTTCAGTGTTCTTAAGAGAGCCCCAAAGACACCCAAGTTATAAACTGACACAGTTTCCTACATTTTCTGGTGACAGCAATATTATTCTCTGGGTTTCAATTAGCATATCTTTTCTGTATTTCCAGGAGCCAAGGAAGAGAACCCAATGCATCCAGATTATTACCCCGTGAATTAAAGACACCCAGTCCAGGCAGTCCCAAAAAGCAACCCATGCTATTCTACACAGACAATTTACCCGAGCCAGCGAGTCCACCAAGGTCATCCACACCATCCAGTACTGAGATGTTCCTCAGGTCAAGTCCAGTGAAGTCTTCCATACCATCTAGTGCAGGGAAGCTACACAGGTTGTCACGTCTGGAAAAGTCATCCAGACCACCAAAAAAAAAGTCCTTAAGGCCACCTACTATAAAAAATGTAGTCCGGTCAACAGACTTAGAAAAGTTATCTAGAACATCTTGCTTAGAGAAGACATATAAAGTAACTCATACCCATAAACAAGTTAATAGACTCTGTTTAACCTTTTCAGATAAGATAGGCAAGGCTCCTTATCAACCACTGCCAGAAAATCAAGTCTGGCCACGTGAGGCACCCAGTATACTCCAACTGTCAAAGCCTCGCAGGCACCACCAGAATCTAAAGCGTTCAAGTAGTACACACAATATTAACAGGTTTACTCAGCCTCGAACTCTCAAGCCTTGCATTTACAAGGAAAGATGCCTTGTTTGCAGCGCTTCTGAGCCTGTGTTCACTGAATTTTATGAAAGGAAGAAAATTACTCAAACCTCAGTACATCCATCCGCATTAAAATATGTGTCCACGGACAATGCATTATTTCATGACAAGAATGGTGGCCATATGGATGACCCTAATGAAGAGATAGTTCTTATTTGTAACCTAAACTGCAATGAAGTTCGCTCTCTGGCCATTAAAAAAAAATCAAGAGCTCAGTAAAAAGAAACTCCAACTGTGAAGATGGTAACATTTACCAACATATCTTTTAAGCTCCCGATCTATGACACTGATGGAAAATTCTGCTGCTAGACGGGAAATTCAGATACTTTTGAGATTAGCCCTATCTTGGAGGCTATCTCTGTGGAAAAAATAAATGCATGGCATAGCACATAGTTATTGGTCTGATTATTTTAGAAACATAAGGCTCTTTTTACGTACCTTCCATAGATCTGGTCTCTTGAGTGGAATCGGTAGCCCTATGCATACCCACGAACCACAAAAAGGAATCGCAAATGTGTACATGTGGTCCTCACTATGTAAGACTGTCTCTTCTTCTGAGTGTCCAGTGCTGTGTGTGTGTTTGACTCTGGGTAAATTGAGGAAACTATTCTTAACACCACTGCCTCCTGGGGCTGCCGCCCAAGGGGAGGGTCAGGGTGTTGGTCTAGCTGGCGGCATGCACAACCTGAAGCTCCATAATGTCCGTCTAAGTGTCCCTTCACACCTCTCAACACGCAACAAGACTTTTCATTGCACTTTGGTATGGTAAAAGAGCTCTCGTGGATATTCTCCAAAGGTTCCGGTTGGGGGCCTCCTTTTTCTGCACCAGCATGGGGGCGGGGGGTGGGGGGTGGGCAGGCAAGAGCAGAATCTTGGAGGAATATTCTTGAACTTCTCCACCAAGAAGATGTCAATCTTACCACCTTCCAAGGACATGGATGAGAAAAGCAGGCCAAAATGCTAAGTCTATATTCCAGTAGCGTGCAGTTGATCTCTGATAGCATGCTGTAGGCATCATTCAAATGCCAGTAGCTGGCATGTATTGGTAGGTTCTATTTGTAAACCACCTTATTAGTCCTTTTATGTCTTGTGGGTTCCAAGCCCACGCTCAGGCTTGCTGAAATGTCACTGTTTATGAAAGCACATTTAAGTCCCTGGACCTGAGGTTTTTATTGAGAGCTGCTCCCATAGGCACATCATGATTGCTCCATGGCGAGCCATGGTAGCGGAAACCCAGGAAACCAACAATGAAACTAGGTGCACTTTATCCATCTTGATGTTTGCACCAAGTCATGAGCAGTTGACATGGCATGGTTCGGGGATACATAACATAATCATCCATTCCATAGAGAACATTCTGAGGACCACATTCCCAGAGGTTGGCCAAAGATCCATCACAATTTAATTTCTCTTGTAGACACGCTAGGGCTTAACAACCTGACCCATGGTATTAACGCTTTCCTCACAATTTACTTACCTCATTTAATCCCCAAACTAAAAGGAAAAAAAAGTTCACTGCTATGGAGTCGATGCTGACTCATAGCCACCCTATAGGATGAGGTAGAACTGCCCCCTGTGAGTTTTTGAGACTGATATTCTTTATGAGAGTGGGAAGCCCCATATTTCTTCCACAGAACAGCTGGTGGTTTCGAACTGATGACCTTGTTCACATTCCCTCACCTGTTTCTTAATATTTTCCAATAGTTGGTTTGTTCCAATGATGCTGCTCCTATGACAGCATCTAAGAGTAGCCCAAATCAAACCCATTACCACCGATCTATTCTGGCTCATAGAGTCCTTACATAGGGTTTCCAAGATTATTCATCTTTACAGGAACGGACAACCTCATCTTTCTCTGGTGGAGTGATTGGTAGGTTTGAACAACAGACCCTGCAGTTACCAGCCCAAAATGTAACCTACAGTGCCACCAGAGCTGTTTATGCATCCACGTTTTTAAAATTCAAAATTGCAATCCCAGTGCTTAATCTGGCTGTGTACTGTAGCACGATTGTGGCGCTATCCGGAGCTGTCATTAGCCTGGAAAAAAAGCGAAAGCGAAATTGTATTGCCTTCCGTCTCTACTCACTTGACGTCTTGGTCGACAAAGGCCAATAATCTGAGCTCCATTCTCTTTTCCGTTTCCAATCTAGAGACATGTCATACTTCAAAAGCTGTGAATATTAAGACCTACTCAAAGTGACTAACTGCCGATGACAACCAATGATAATGACGTCAAGGAACAAGTTATCCGCATGAGGCTGTGTATTCCTTTTTAAAGCACACTTAATTGTAGAGTAGGAGTCTACCAACTATTCGGAGCTCATTCAGTATGCAGAACTCTAAGTGCATTCACGGAGGCTTCGCATGTAAAACCATGAGAGAATCTGCACCATGAGTCAGAGAAGAGTTTGAGCCAAAAAAAAAAAAAGATTTTACCAGTGAAATCCTACCCAGGCAAATAACCTTGCCTTGTCACTTCAATAGCTCTTCTTTGGCCCTTGTTGTTTTTAGGTCCCCCGGAGTTAGTTCTCACCCATAGTGGCCCTGTGTACAATGAAGCGGAACCTTCGCCATCCACCCAATCGAACATTGGATGTGCGTCCTGTTGAGCTTATGGTCACAGCCAGTGCATCCCTCCATCTTTTTCCACTCACCGACTACTTTACCAAGCTACACCTTTTAGAAATGACTGAAGTGACAAGAATCAGACGTCTGAAACAAGAGAGCTACCAGTTTTGACTTCTGGCTATATTGTCTCATGCCTTCGGGTTCCTTACTCCCTTCTGATCCTCTTGGTGGTTTCTTCCCGAGTCAGTAAGAGTCAGGGCCCTTTGTTGGGTTTCTTCCATGCTGAAGCCAGTGTCAGGTTTGTCTGCTTCTACGGCCGGTTGCACACACTTGCGTATGCCCATCTCCAGCATTCATCCTCTGCTCTGGATTGCAGGCCTGAGATGGATTGTGTGCGCTCCTTTGATTTATCATCACCCCTCCTCAGACTCTCCCGCTGCCACAGTTCCCACACTGCTCTCAGGCAGTTTCGATGTAGAGTGATCTCAGTGTGACGCTAAGAGGATGCTCTCTTCCAGCCTCCTGTGGGAAGGAGTGCTGGTGGTGCCAGGGGTTAACTGTTTATTGGGCTGCTAACCCAAAGGTCGGCAGTTGGAACCTACCAGCTGCTCTGACGCTGAAAGCTGTGGTCATTGGCTTCTGTAAAGATGGACAGCCAACGGCAGCAGAGCAATTCTACCTGGCCCCATAGTGTCACCGTGCATGGCAATAGACTTGGTAGCAGTTGATCTTTGGGTTTGGGGATTCTGGTGGGACCAGGGAGCTGCTGAGAGCTGTAAGAATGCTTACTTCGCTAGGGGCCGGGGGTGGCGCCACAGAGAAGAGCCGCACCAGAAGTGGGATGGTTATGATGGGGTCAAACGCCGTCCTCCGCTCTGCCAGTTTCCCATCTTCCTGTGGTCCCTGCCACACGCTGGGCCATCTTGTAGACTCTGAGGCCAAACGGGAGGAGAACTTGGAGGAGGAAAGGGCTCTGTTGAAGCTTCATTGTTCAGCCTTCAGTTATTCCAGTGCTGCTGTGATCTTAGGAAACAAGGAGGTAAGCAGGATTAATTCATTTTGCAACTAGTTTGATAATGTGTAAAGGGTCATCATTGACCTAAACAATGACGAATTAGCCTGGGGGCATAGTGGTTACAAGTGGGGCTGCTCTTTGAGAGAAACATAAGGCTTTCTACTCTTGTAAATTACGAGTTACAGTTTCAGAAACCCACAGGGCCAGTCCTACCCTGTCCTATAGAGTCACTTTGAGTTGGAATCAACTTAATGGTAGTGAGTTTGCATTGGGAGGGGGGGCATGAAAACTGAAATCTAAGGACGTTCTGATAGCTTTACTTGCGTATAATTATTTCCTATGTACCTGAATAAATAAAACACATGACAAACTGCCAAAGAAGATGAGGCAATCACTTGTTATCTCACTGCAACATACAAGCATCTCTCTTAGGGGAAAAAAAGGAATCGAGAACAATTCTTTCATAGCCATTTCTTGAGATTTGCAGTAATTTGCTCTGTGCAATGGCATTTTGTTTTGAATGCATGAGGGGACTTCAGAGAGTTCATGGGAAAATTCTGTGATCTTTTAATTCCACTTTTCCATGAGCCTTGGGGAAACCCTCCCCTTGTTTTTATCATATATCCCCTTTCACCCTCTTCCTTTAATCCATCTATGTTTAGCAATGTGAACTTAAAAAATAATTTATTATTAATGGGGAGTGAATACATATATCATTCCATAGTTCAATTATATCACACAGAATTGTACACTTGCTACCATGAGTTTCCAAACAATCCTTTTCTTCCTGGACTCCTTGGCATTGTCTCCCTTTTATCTGCCCCCTCCCCCACTACTACTGTACTCTCACCTGAAACCCTTATTCTACTTGCTGTCTCTGTAGGTTCATCAATCCTATACGTTTCATATACTGAAACATATAACACAACTTCAAGAGGGTTACATAGAAACATATAACACAACTTCAAGAGGGTGACCTCCAAGGACATAACACCTTTGAGATACACCCTACTATGAACAAACAAAAATAACAGAAAATGTTGAAAACCAAATCAGGTCCAGCATGCATCAGAGCGGCGATTGACTGAAAAGTTTTAACTGTTCAAGTCATATTTATGCCTTTGATCTTCTATACTCATCTCTCCAATGCCCTCTGTTTAGTAACTACTTTCCTCCTATCCCTCAATTGTGGAAAGAGGGAATTTACCAGAGACTTACTTCCTACGTAGTTCCCACAAGCAAAGGGAACTTTTGAAAATCAACAATAACATTGGGTTAAAATGGTTAAGACTCACTCACTAAAACTCCCTGCCACAGTCCCTTCTGACTCACAGTGACACTGTAGAATGGAGGAGCACTGCCCCCTGTGGGTTTCCAAGAATGTAACTCTTTACAGGAGTAGAAAACCTCATCTCTCTCCCATAGAGAAGCTGATGGTTTCAAAATGCTGACCTTGCCGTGAGCAGACCAACTTGTAACCAAGCATACCATTAGCAGGTAACTGACAAGAGGAAAAGGCAAAACACATGCCTGGAGTAAACGCTGGGAAAAATTGAGAGTTGACAGTATCTATCATGTATAGACTTTCTCTGCCACTTGGCAAAGTAGGAAAGCCAATGTCAAAATCTGTGGCTGCAAAATGGAACTTAAAGCCTGTGACTGCACATCTAACCTTCAACATCCATAAGCTTATCTAAATAAAAATGAAATTATTATTATTACTTAATGTAATCAGAAAAATCCCCCTTACAAAATGCGATTAGCTTAAGGTCTTTTACTTAATGCCATCTCTGTGGCATTTGTACAACTTGCTACGTTGCTCAAAAGCAGACAGGTTTTGGGCGGATATCACTCCCATAAACGGGCCAGATAATGCTGAGCATCTTCTCTTATTTACCTGGTAGTGATTCAAAGCTAGGCCCTGCCATCCAGTTAGTCAATCAAAACTTCCTGAGACTGTCCTAAGACTTAAGGAACCTTATTGCTGTGTTTGCTTGCTCATGTCAACAGTTACTCCCCGGGTTAATGTGAAACACCTACACGTGACTCCTCAAAGTGTGAACTGCAAAGCCCAAAGTATATATTCTCTATGTATTCTGATTTCCAACAGGACACTATAAAGACAGTCTGTAAATAGTCTGTTTTGCCCAGCTCTGCTCTCCTCACTGCTGATACAACTTTTAGATAAAAACGTCTCTTTCTTCCTCTGACCTGGAGTGGGAAAATTGGCTGCCTTACTTCAGAATAAAATACCCGCATTCAGATGGCAAAACTACTCACACCAAAATCGAAGAACATTCTTACGTACTAGAGGGTCACGATGGATACTATACATCAGAAACAATACAGACAGCCACTTTGTGAAAAGGAAATTGATTCAAAGAGGAATACATATACCATCGTTGCCTAAACAAGCCTCTCTTATAATCCTTAGTTTTCTTGAAGGATGCTAGATGAAGAAGAGTGAGATTGTCAAAACCAACGCTTTTCTGAGGATCAGGCCAGGTAGTGCCGTGGGTTAATCTTTGGGCTGCTAATCTAAAAGTCTGCGGTTGAAACTGACTAGTCGCTCCACAGAGAGATTTCTATGAAGATTCACAACTGTGGAAACCCTGTGAGACAGTTCTCCCTTGTCCTATAAGGCCTTTATGAATCGAAATGGACGCCAGGACTCAGTGGTAATGAGTTTGCTATTTTTCTGCTGATTTCTTGTGGTTACTCTAGGAAACAAGGAGAACATTCCATAAAGGCACTTAGTTAAAGTGGAGGGATGGTGATTGCTAGTACCGATTGCTAACTTCAAGGATTGTCAATAAACCAGCCTGGACTGCTGGCCTCTAATTGCACCATTTGTTAGTTTGTTGTACCTTGGTGGCTTGTGTGCTGCTGTAATGCTGGAAGCTATGTCCCTGGTATTTCAAATACCAGCAGTCACCCAAAGTGAACAAGCTTCAGCAGAGCATCCAGGCTAAAAACAGACTATGAAGAAGAAACAGGCTGTCCATTTTGGAGGAGTTAGCCACTGAAAACCTTATGGATAGGATCAAAACATTGTCAGTGTGTCAGTCTGCGGGGACCAGAGAAACAAATTTATAGACACGCATATGTGTATAACAGAGTTTTATATGAAGGGTAATTGTATATTAAGAAAGTATCTCAACCCAACCCAGATCAAGTCCATAAGTCCGATATTAGCTCATATGTCCAATATCAATCTATGAAGTCCTCTTCAGACTCACAAAACACATGCAATGACGCTGAATGCAGGACGATCACAGGCCAGTGGGTGGGAAGTCTTGTGGATCCAGTGGTGTTGTAAGCATCTCAGTGCTGGCAGGGGTCTCCACGTGACTTCTCCAACTAAGGGCACTATCATAGTTCAATGTGTCTTGTCAGTAGAGTGTCTTCCAGGGAGTGAGCTGATAGAAGTGTCTCCTGTCTCCAAGAGAGGGAAAATACCACAGTTCCCAGAATTCTCAGGAGAAGGCCTTGCCCACACAGAGGTCTCATTGGCTATCTCTGGATTGACAGGCTAGACTCCACCCCTATACTCTGCACCCTACACCATATTATGTAACTACCCCAGTCAGATACTGAAAATCTCATGAAAGGAAGCATGATATTGTCAGAGATGAGCCCCCTCAGGTCAGAAGACACTCAAATTATGAGGAAGATCTCCCTTCTTAAAGTAGACTGAACCATAATGACACAGATGGAGTCAAGTCTTTTAGACCTCCATTTGTTGATGGGGTGTGACTCAAAATGAGGAGAAACAGCTGCAAACAAATTCCAGCCACTTATCTTTTCTTCATCCCTATCACTATGTACTGACTGCAAATGGCTAAAATAGAAATGCATGATTCTCTGGTGGTGTACTGGTCACACATTGGGCCTCTAACCACCAGGCCAGCAGTTTGAAACCACCAGCAGCTCCATGGGAGACAGATGGAGCTTTCTACTCCAGCAAAGAATTACAGTCACAGAAACCCACAGTGGGTAGTTCTAGGGTTGCTATGAGTTGGTATCAACTCGATGGAAGTGAGCTTTTATGGTTCTCTAGAGCTATAGGGATAAGCCCTGAGGACATAGTGGTTACACATTGGGCTATGACCCAAAAGGTCAGCCATTTGAAGCCATCATCCATTCCAACAAAAGGAAGACAAGGCTTTCTACTCCCATAAAGAGTTACAGGCTCAGAAACTCACTGGGGCAGTCACTCTCAGTTGGCATTGATGACATGGCAGTGAGTTTGGTTTGGGTTTTGAGAACTTTTGAACTTTTGTGGTACAACCTGTCTCCCAATAAACCCCTCTTTATTTATTAACTAGATATCAGATATTGGACCTGACATACGTATAATCGTTCAAGACTGCAATATCCCCTGGGTACTAAATCTATGCCAGGCTTTGTTGTTTGGTCTTTTATCTAACACTCATATTTTGTTGTATATCCCTGTGGTATTGGAGTACGGACCAAGTTTTTCCCCAAGTATATAAGGCTGTCTCCCACACAAACATCTACATTGAAAATAAGTTTGTAGGAAGTGCCCAAATAAGAAGAAAAACACATTCATGTGATGCTACAAAGGATACAGGGCTTAAGAGTGAATCGAATTCATTTGTGTGTGTGTGTATTTATTTGTGTGTATATCTACATGGGTCTGTGTCTTTATAAACATTCATGAACATGCAGGTCAGTCACAAGATTTTAATTTTAATAAAGTAATTTTTTAAATTGTGATGTTTGTTATATATTCATGGTACTACAACCCCCCCATAACCAATGCTCATGGAAGCAGCACTCATGAATCAAACGATGTATTGCAATGGGCAAATCTGCTGCAAAAGACCTCTGCAAAGTGTTAAAGAGCAAAGGTGTCACATTGAGTACTAAGGTGCCTGACCCAAGCCATGGTGTTTTCAGTCATCTCATATGCATGGGAAAGCTGGACCAGGATTATGGCGGGCTGGAGAAACAGCGATGCTTTGGAATTATGGGGTGGTTGAAGAATATTGAATGTTCCATGGACTGCCAGGAGAGCAAACAAGTCTGTCATAGAGGAAGTACTGCCAGAATCTAGGAGACCCAGACTTTGCCTCGTGTCCTTTGGACATATTATCAGAGGTGATCAGTCCCTGGTGAAGAACATCTTGCTGGCTAAAGTAAAGAGGCAGAGGGTCTTCCCTCAATGAAATGGATTGACATAGTGGCTGCAACAGTGGGCTCAAACCTAACAATTGTGGGGTTGGCACAGGACCCTATTCTGTTGCACCTAGGATCACTATGAGTAGGAACAGACTTATCGGCACCTTCCAACAACTCTGTACTGAATAATGTCCAGAGAGTTTACATTAGTCCAGTTCTATTTCCAAATAGCTTCTGGTCTTTGGAAGCAAGCCCACGTGGAACATAAGAAAAGAAAGAAAAAACCTGTACCAAAATCAGTATAGAAGGGAAAATAAAATCTTTAAAAATAGAGCCAGTCATAGAAAAGCATGCACTATCCTAATGTTGAACTCTTGCTGTGGCCACATTGAAGCTATGCTACTCAGAGTCATGTGAGTTGAGGGATTTTACTCGCATTTGAAGAGTAACAGCTAACCGGGAAGCGCAACAACACCCAAGAGAAGACTCAGGGATAGGCTGAAAGTTCCTGTGGTGCAATCGGAGACATCCCTACCCCCATGGTAAAGTCAACCAGTCATTAATGATAGGAGATTGCTCAGTAGTTACACAATGACAGCTACCAGAGAAATAGCTTAATTATTAATTATGACTTATAGCTTAGCAGGAGTTGAGACATTACCAATCATAGTCTGCAGGAGAGGAGCTAATTAACTTCTTGTGCAGAATGACAAGCCCATTGTGTTTTTGAAGTCCAATATTCTGTCTGGTTGCCTGGGTGATTGTGGAAAGTAACAGAAGTATATGTAAAAGGAAAGAAGCCGCTTTCTCTAACATTTCACGGTATATGTAAATGAAAGTACTTAATTTATTTTATGAGTTAAGCCTTTTCATTAAAAAAATATTTATTTGTAACAATTTCACCAACGTACGATTCACATCTGTGGCAGTTACATAAGCTCCTGTCAACTTGCGAATGGGGTGGAGTTTAGCCTGTCCATCAGGTCGCAGTTTGATGACCTCATTTGGAGGCATGATGGAGATAAATAGCTCACTGGAAGCCAGACACAATCTCTCTGCTTCATATTTCTAATGACAAGCTACATGGAGCTACACTGATGGAACCAGAGCCCTGGAGCTGGAGGAGCCACATGGAGACCCATGCCAGCACTGAGATGCTTCCACCACCACTGGATCCACAAGACTCTCCACCCACTCACCTATGATCTTTCTGCATTCGGCATTATTGCATAACTGCGTGAGTCCAAAGAGGAATTTATGGACTAGTATCAACATATGGGGTAATATTGGACTTATGGACTTGACCTGGACTAAACTGGGATGTTTTTTTAATGTACATTTCCTCTTTGATATAAAATTCTCTCTTACACACATATGAGTGTCTCTGGATTTGTTTCTCTAGTCAACCCAGACTAACACAACATCTCAGACATTTCAATAGCTCTGTCACATTCATAGGAAACGTACAACCATGTCTACAGTCAATTCCAGGACATGTCTTCTTCCTTGTACTTATTTTGGCTAGCTCCCAATTTCCTGCCAGCCTCTTCTCATGTCCCTTTGAATTTAGTGATCCAGTTGTTGTCCCTATAGGTTTATTTCACTTGGGTTTCCTAGACAGAAAATCCTACAAAATCAAAACAGAATGCAAACAGGTGGCCCAACAATGATGATACAATGAAACAAAGAAAAACCTCAATTGATAATAAAGCAGAAAATATTAAAAACTGGAGAAATTATACATTGGATCAAGAGGGAGATCAACGACAAGATGTCACATTTTGATTTACCGTATATACTAGTGTATAAGCTGAGTTTTTTCAGTACATTTTTAATGCAGTTTTGTGGTAAAATTAGGTGCCTCAGCTGATATTTGGGGCGGCTTATACTCGAGTGTATATGGTAAGTACAGTTGCAGCAATCCATCCTACAATGTACTCTGTCAGGTAACAGGGCCTTTCTCTTCTTTGGTCTATAGTCAGAGGGAATTCACCAGAGGCTTAATCTGCATGGGAGATCCTGAAAAATGTGTTTTGGGCTTTCACTGTCATCTGCAGTCTACTGCAAACCAGGTGCTCAGATTTTAAGTTGGAATACCATTCCCTCCCGTGAGTTTGGACTTTATTATTTACAATTCTTAGATCACACATACTGGTGCATTTCTGATGTATGGACTTAGCTGATGCCTGATTTAGATCGCTGCTTGTTTTAAGGTAAGACTTTAAGACCCCAGGTGCTAGTTTTTCCGAAAGCCAGGCATCATCTGATTTCTTCACTATATTTTGCAACAGCAGCCACTTCAGTGATCACTTCATGGTGGTAGGTATTGAGCAGGGCCATGTCATAAGAACTAGTTGTTCTTAGATAGGGGTTACTATGCAGTCTAAGTTCAAAATGCATTCCTATATCTATGGCTTACATATGTCCCTAGTTCACTTTAAAGACATCATTATTATTTATTGAAAGACATTATAAATTATAATCCTGGGGGATTTGGTAGTACTGATGATACTACCATTAATTTAGCCACTGGCATAGAATTTAAGACACTGTCAAGAAAAATAAAGTATACATATACATGACAGTTTTTCAGACCAAAATACATGGATTGTTGATTTGTACAGATGGACATCTTAGATGATTGGACACTAATTACACTTACAATGAGCACTGGAGATTGGACAAACTTTTCATTACTGTTTTTTCACCAAGACAAAGAGAATTAGTATTTCAGCCTTAGGTACATGAGAGTATTTCAGTTTCTTAAATCTGCTACCGTTGTGTTTAAGATACAGTCCCATTTGCTTGGTGGGAGTTCCAAATGGAATCCCTCGGGTATGGTCTATGAGAGATGTTGTGTATATTCCTGGTTGTTTATGGTACTTGGCCTAGGTCACCAAGGGTTGAATACAAACTAGGTCAAAAGTGCCCAATTAGGGACATGTTACTAAGCTTATTTTCCCGTTAATGATCTATATACTTCATTTTGAGCATTCTTTTTCCAGAAGCATGCTTCTCTGCCTAGTTTACTCATTGACAGAAGTGTAGTCGCCTTCTCCTGAACAGACATGTTCTCCACTCCTCTTGACTTGGGTTTCCAATAAGTTTCACTAATCAATCTTGTGGGAGTGTTTACTAATTTGGGGGAACTGCCGAATAGTGTTATATGGCAGGAAGTGATTGGTCTTCCCCCTCTCTCTTCATCATGTGAAACTGATCTCATCGAGCTGAGGCTGCCCCTGTTGGAGTGGTTTTGAAGATGTACAAATAACAGGGTGATATGGGGCTGATGAGCAGGTTCAGCCTTTTTTATCGTTGAGTGTTTCCTGCTCATCCCAGGATTGATTAAGAAGATTCTTACAAGCCAGAAGTGCGGTAGTGTGGTGAAGAGATGATGGAGTGAGGGAGGGAGGGGTGTTGAATATTAAAGAGTAGACTAATTGAGACAGAAAGGAAACCAAGTAAAACAAAAGGTGTTGGGCAGGGATGCTGACAATCATCAAGTGTGCTTTGAATGGCTCAAAGTAGCCAAACCCTCCCCCACACCAAACAGTTCCCTTATGGATACCTGAACTCACCTCACAGTGGACTCATTCCTGTGGCTCAGCATTGCTCATTTCCCATAGTTCTTTATAAATATCAAAATGCTTTTTTGATAGTGAGGAAGGAGAGAGGAAGGATGGGAGGGTGAAAGAAAAAGAACCATATACATGAAGTGTCTAACAGGATATTGCTATTGATTTTATTTGGGGGATGGGCTATGCAAATATATACAGTGTATTTCTTTAAACCCCACCCCCCAAAAAATTCCCCCAGAGTCATTATCCCTTAAACCTAGATAGTGATTTAAGTGGCTTATAAAAAAAAAAGGAGGAGGAGAAGTAAAACGGAAATGAACTTGTAGTCATTGCAAACAGACAAACAAAAAACAATTTTCAAAACCTCAGCACACACACATACAATAATTGTCCTGGAGTCAATTCAAAACACTTTTAGAAGTCGTGATTGTACAATTCTCCTTGCTATGAGAATGACTGAACCATTGAATTGTATGATATGTAAATTATGTTCCATTAAAACTGTTGGAGGGGGGGAAAGTTACAGTCTTAGTAACCCACAGAGCCATTTCTACCCTATCCACGAGGGTTGCTATGATGAATGAATGACTTGGTAAAGTCTGTATAGACATTAGTTCATTTACCCTTTTAATAACCCTATGAAGCTTGATCAGTTCCACTATTGTGCTTATTTTGATAATGTAATTTGTTGTAAGGAAATTGGCATATGAAGCCACAACATGAACACAAAGCAAATTTCGTGTTTGCTAATGTGTGGTTTTGGATCAAGAGCTGGTAAATCCTAATCCGCAGGCCAGTGGCCTGCTTTTGTAAAGAAAGTTTTATTGAAACACACACACTCACACAAAAGAAGTCCTTAAATTTTCAGACGGAAGATAATGATCAGATCTCATTCCTCCATTCACACGGAGGGTTGTGAAAGAGGCCATGTCCTAGAAGCAGGAGCAGTGTGGTTAAAGCGGCTGGGGACGGGGAGGGGTGGGGACAGGAATTTCAGAAGGTTTAGTTTGACTCCTGCCGCTGGTTGGCCAGGATGACTTCCTTGTTTGCTGGGAGCTCTCCTTATGAGAAGAATTTCCTGGTTTGCAGTTGAATTCTGGTGAGAACTAAATGCTTGATTCTGAGAGAAGACCGGGGCTACCCATCACAAAATGACTGTTGCCTGATCTGGGTGGCCACAAATTCTGGTATTTGTTGTTCTGTGAAAGGTGCATGTACATGGGACTAGACCTGAACAGGTTTCAAAGCTTCCAGCTTCCTCCTGCTTGATTGCCACTCCTCTTTCAATTCATTCCGTGAGTTACCAAAATAATGAATTTAGTTTGCCTGAACTTTGCATAGCTCACAAGGGGGTGATTGTAGAACTGTAAGCCCACATTGGGGTGGCCTTAAACGACACTGGGAAGGAAACGCTTCCTGGTGGGCAGAATTTGCATAGCACATCTTGTTCTATTATCCATAGTATCTAGAACAGGTGATATCCTGAGGTACAGATCTATTCTGATTATAGCCGGGGACTTTGGAAAAGTTTCTAATGGCAACAAAATGTTTCTACTGAAATTAGACCTGCTTAAAAGTGGCACCTCAGATTCATAACATTTCAATCATAAGTGAGCTGATAGGAAGTCCCAAAAGGAAACAAATGAATCAGATAAGAAACTTGTCTACAGGACTTGATGGTTTACATCAGGTGTCCTCAAACTATGGCCCGCCGAGGACATTTATCCGGCCCGCCGGGTGTTTTTGCCCCATTTGTTTTTTTACTTCAAAATAAGATGTGTGCAGTGTGCATAGGAATTTGTTCATAGTTTTTTTTAAAAACTATAGTCCAGCCCTCCAACGGGTCAAAGGTACAGTGAACTGGCCCCCTGTTTAAAAAGTTTGAGGACCCCGGTTTACATGAACCACAGTCTCATTTACCTTGAGACCAGAAGAACTAGATGTTGCCCAGCTATTAATGACTTTTCTGATTAGGGCCACAAGAGATGGATCCTGATACAATGGGAGAAAAATATGAATCAGATCTCAAATTATTTCAAAAACAAAGATTTATTGGTCTGGTTGAAACTACAAGGCTCACGATTACTATGTCCTGAGACATTCTTTATCAACCTTGAGTTGAAACTATCCCCTGAGGTCACCTTAAAAGAACAAACTGGCTCATAAAATAGGAAAGAATGAATAGCCCATCCCCCCAAATAAGGTATAGAGAGTCTCAGTGATTGGCCCAAGTGAAACAGCTGGAATTGACATCACCTGGATCTTAACTAAGGGCTCTCTCCTTAACAGCACACGCATGCTCATTCATTCACCAGCGTGTCTCAGACTTCTGCCATATGCAAGGCTCTTTCCTAGGAACCAGAGACAAAGAGATAAGGCAAAGGGCTTATTCTCGAGAAGCTCTTGTGTTGGTTCTAGGTTCTGTGCATGTTGGCATACTCATACAGCTATATCATATGACAAGAAACGGGTGCAACTGTGCAGCGCAGATGGCAATTCCTTTCGCACGGGTTGTTGTGGTGAGGCATCATTGCGTTGGTTCTGATTCTTAGTGACCCTCGGGACAACAGAATGAAATGCTTCCTAGTCTTATACCATCCTCACAATCATAGTTATGTTTGAGCTCATTGCTGTGGCTCAAACCCATGTCATTGAGGACAACGAAAGGACAATGAATAAAAAAGACTGATGAAGAATTGATGCATTTGATTTTGGATTATGGTGTTGAGGAAGAATATTAAATATACCACGGGCTGCCAGATGAACAAACAAATCTGTCTTGGAAGAAGTATGGCCAGAATGCTCCCTAGAAGCAAGGATGGTGAGACTTCATCTTACTTATTTGGGACATGTTCTTAGGAGGGACCAGTCCCTGTAAAAGGACATTAAGCTTTTTCAAGGAGGGTAGACTAAATCACTGCTGCAGAGTGCCAAGTGTAATTACAAATGCTAGAAATTGAGCCAGTAAGAAGTATATGACTTAAAAATCAAGCAGACACCAACAGAGATATTAATTAATTCAAGGTTGGATTTGATTGCTAAGGGGAGTTTGCATCTCTGTCACTGCTGGGAAGAGAGCCAATTTTAATGGATTTTGATGGCATCCTGCCTGAGTCTTAGTACCTAAATGTTGAACCGAATGCAGTAACACTGGAACGAATCCATCAGGAAGACTGGAGGAGGGTGCAATCTGCTATTATTTTAACAGTAGAAAGTGCTTGAAAGAGGGTTGTGGAGAGGATCCCAAAGGTTTGTTCATTTTCACACTTGATCTTAGCCAAAAGGCCGAGAAGCGATTGGTTTGTTCATTTTCAGCTCTCAACCTGACATGGGATTCTTTGATGCCGTAAGGAAACGCCATTGCTTTCTCTACTGTCCATTCTCAAACTGAAGCTGTGCTGAAAAGATGGCGACTCTGTCACTCACCGTATCCTCTTTCCCTCAGTGGATTTCAGTCGCCTTCTCCCCTCTCAGCCTTCCTTCTGGTCTCGGGGAAGAATGGTTCCTCCTTCGCACCCAAACCTGAGCCACTGCTCCCTCGCTTCCTGTCTCATTTCACACCCAGCCTTTCCAAAGATTTTCTCTCCAGAATATCTTCAACTTCTCCTCTGCTTTAAAAAAAAAATCATTTTATTGGGGGCTCATAGAACTCTTAGCAAAATCCATCCATCCATCCATTGTGTCAAGCACATTTGCACATGCGTTGCCCTCACCATTCTCAAAACACTTGCTCTCCACTTGAGCCCTTGGTATCCGCTCCCCATTTTTCCTCCTCCCTCCCTGCTCCCCAATCCTTCACGAATCCCTGACAATTTATAAATTATTATTATTTTGTCATGTCTTACATTATCTGATGTCTCCCTTCACCCACTTTTCTGTTGTGCATCTCCCACAGAGGAGGTTATATGTAGATCCCAATAATCAGTTCCCCCTTTCTACCCCACCCTCTCTCCACCCTCCAGTATCGCCACTCTCAGCACTGGTCCTGAAGGGATCATCTGACTTGGATTCCCTGACTCCCTCTGCTTTTAAATATGCATAGACTTCCTTTAGTTTGGGCTGGTGATTGCTTAATCTTGATGGTCCTCCTACATATTATAGGCTCTCTTTCCCTCCTTCCACTATCAAGCTTTGGAAAGGCAAGATTTACACTATTAAACTCCAGCAATATGGCCATCAGTTCCAGCACCATTGAAACTGTACTCTTGAAGCTCATGTGGGAATTTCTAAGTATTAAGTAAAGTAGCTTTGCCTCAGGTCTGATTTTCCTTGGCCAAGGATACATTTTTGAGGTTTAGAGCATCTACTCGTGTAACCAAGCTTTAGGAAAACATTTTCTATGCACACTGGACAATACTATTTGACCATCATATTGCTACTTAAATACAGTTAAAATCAATCTCCTGATTTTCTCCACTGATGTTTCCCAGAATGATTTTCCTATGTATGACAGAAAGCATGTTCTCTAGTGCTCATGTTCATTGCTATAGTTCTATGACCCTGTTTTGGTAGAGTTGATGGTTAATGTTGAAACGAATCAACAAATGAACATCATTTTCCCCTGTCACTTCCTTAGAGTCACTCTTGAGTCTTCTCTCTTCTTTATGGTCAATGGTCAAAGTTAGCCAATGATGCCTTCCAAATGCAGTGTTCAAATGCACAAATGTTTGAGGCAGACAGACCTGTGGACTCTTAGCTCTGAGACTTTCTGACCGTGCTTTTGGGAAAGTTACCTAGCCTCTCCGTTTCTTGGTGGAAGGTCATTCCTCATCCCCCTGCACCTAGATGGATCGACACACAGCAGCAATGGGCTCAACTATGACAATGTTTGTGTGGACGAGGCCATGTGCTATTCTGTTGCCCATAGGGTTGCTATGAGATGGAACTGCCTCAGTGGCACCTAACAACAACAACAACAATGGTGACTTATTATGAGAGATAAAGAGTCCATCTTCTTTATAGCATATCCTTTCTAACCTCTTATCCCTCTCGCTGTTACTGAACTGATTCCGACTCATAGCGACCCATAGGACAGGGTAGAACTGCCCCCTGTGACTTTCCAGAACTATAACTTTACGGGAGTGGATAGCCTCATCTTTCTTCCTCGGGAAGGCTGGTAGTTTTGAACTTCTACCCTTAGCAGCCCAACATGTAACCGCTCCACCACCAGGTCTTCTTTTCTTCCTCTACCCTCCCAATATATTTTGGTAGAATGCAGGATTCTGAATTTGAAACCATTTCCTCAGAATGTTGAGGACCAAACTGCATCGTTGTGAACTCGTTGTGGCTCCTATCCATGGTGCTAAAAGGGGGGGGGGAGAACAACCCCCCCAAACGAGAAAAGCCACCCAAAATTTATAATAGTTAGCTCTAGACCTTTCCTTGTGCCTGACATCATGACAATACACTTGCTTCCCTTTTTTAGAACAAGCCAAACAACAGGAGTGCATCCCCTGTCCCCCTAGATGTCGGCGCTTCTCTATGATCACTAACCTCCTTTGACAGTACCCTGGGATATAATTAATATGGGTGATTTGAAGCACAATAACTGGGAGGCCTGATCTCATCTGAGGGAGTGACATTTAAGCTGAGATCTGAAGGATGATGAGCAAAGGCGGGTGGAAAACATTCCAGCTGAGAGATGGCTGCAGGCGCACACATGCTGCCAGCAGAGAGGGAGCTTTGCGAATTCCAGGGAGAAAAGGCAGTCAAGACTGTGCCGTGGAGCCTGGAAAGCTAGGCTAAGGAGGTAGGCCAGGCTGAGGTCAGAGAATTCAGACCTTGTAGGTCACATTTAGGTAGGATTTGGGACTTGATCCTAAGAGCAACAGAAAGCCACTGTGAAGTCCTCAGGAAGGGAGTGACCTCATCTGATTTGCTTCTCGCCAAGATGGCTGTGGTTGAAGTTTGGAGAATGAACTGGGAAGGGCCAATAGTTAGGAGGATGTGGGTACCACTGGTCCCAAGTATAGGTGCAGGCTGCCCTTGAAAGGAATTCCAAAGGAGCAAGACAGTCTGAAGGGGTATGTTGGTAAGCTCTTGAGAGACTTTTGAACTTCTTTCCCTTGTTGGTTGCAGAGGGCTTTCTTTTATTGTTAAGACTTTTTATTGTGACTTAGCAGAAAAAGGTTTACAGTACCGATGCTCAGTTTTGCATTCCACAGTTCACACATGTTTTGTTTCTACTCATCCTTTGCAATCCCCTTGGCATACCATCACTTGCTTCTCCCACTTCCTCTCTGCGTTTCCTGTTTCCATTCCTCCATCATCATTCCTAAGCATCTGATCTTGGTCTTGGGGTAATGGCTGCCCTTTGATTTCAAATGGCTGTGTGTTTGTTTGTTTTTTAGCACAGGGATGAGTTTGGTTTCAGTCCTGAAGGGTGACTAAGGGCCTTAGTCTTGAGGGGTCTCACCAGTCTCTATCCCAGCAAGCAGTAAATCTGATAGAATGACTTAGACTGGACTATAATTTTTGTTTTTCTTTTTTTGTTAGGATGTGGAGGGCGGGGGGTAGGGGGTGGAGAAGGGACCCCTTTCCCCTTTCCCCTTCCGGTGTATCCCGCTCTTTTCCTTGTGTGGGCTGCTGTGCCCTAGTGGTTGTTCCACAATTTGCAATGATGAATGGCTGAGGTAGATGGTGGGACAGGGCCATGGGGCAGGGATAAAAAAGAAGGGTAGTTGGGTGACTTATACTAAAATGGGACAGCAGGATAGAAATGGTAAGGCAGGAAATGAAACACCTTTCGCTTCCCTTCTTCCCTCAGAGTACAGCATTCTCTCCAGTCAGGTTGGTAATAGGGCCAAAAGACTGCTTTGTCTGAATTTCTACCTGCGGAAGACTGGGAGTTCTGTTGCAGTTGGAGGGTATACCAGAAGTCGTGCGAGGGCCCCCAGACCCTGAGCATTTTATGCTGGAAGAAGTTAGTTTTATAGTTATGTTGATGGAGCTCAAAACCCCAAACTCCAAATCACTGCCAAGGAGTCAATTCGCACTCACAGTGACCCTATAGGATAGGGCAGAACTGGCCTTGTGGGTTCCTGAGATTCGAACTCTTGACGGCACTAGAAAGCCTTGTCTTTCCCCCCTGGAAATGGTGGAACAGTCGACCTTGACCTTGCAGTTAGAAGCCCAAGGCAGAACCACTATGCCACCAGGGCTCTTAAAATCCTGGTTTTCAGAGTCATTGACAACAGGGCTCTACAGCACCCGGGATTTCTTTGGAAACTGCGAAGCGGCACTGTAAAAAAAAATGTCTCCTTGTCAAAAAACAACAAAAACAAAAACTAAGGAAAGTGAATCCCAAGGATGTGCTCGGGAGTCGCTTTAATTACAGGTTGAGTTTGAATACGGGTGGGGGGGGGGGCACCTTGCCTAAATTTCTTGTTTTGCTGAGCATATATTTTGATTTGTACTAAATTGCATTTTATAGTCATGCAAATTAGTCTGGACCCTTGAGTATAGATATTGAACAGAAATAAATTAAGAAGACAAAGAGAAAGTGAAATTAGAATGACAAATGAAAATATGAGCAATGATGCTGCTATCTCTGGGGGATCCAAAACACCTTGCGTTTAAGCTGAAACTACCTGATAATGGCAAACCTCAGAGAAAACTGGACCACAACTTTTTTACTCTCTCTTTTTAAAAGTTCCCTTTGAATCTATTGGCAAAGTGTGTTTCCTGTTTTTAAAGAAAATGTGGAAAAGTCATTGCTATTGAGTTCTTTCCAACTCACAGCGAGCCTATAGGACAAGGGTAGAACTCATCTGGGGTTTTCCGAGACTGTAACTCTTTAAGGGAGTAGTAAGCCCCACCTTTCTCCTGAAGAGTGGCTAGTGGTTTCAACCGCTGACCTTGTGGTTAGCAGCTTAAGGCATAACCACTATGCCATATGGAAATATATTCTTCTTCACTGGTAAACGGATGCATTTCCAAATGTGATATACTGTGTTTGGGGGAGTCCTGGTGAAGCAGTAGCTAAGCACGCAGCTGGTAACCCAAAGGTAGGCCAAGTGAACCCCTCAGCGGCTCTGGGGTCGAAAGATGTGGGAGTTGGCTTCAATGAAGATTAACATAGCCTTGGAAACCTTATGGGGCAGGCTACTCTGTTCTCCAAAGCAACAAAACAAAACAAAACCCTCCAACCGCAAACTCACTGCTATTGAGTTGATTCCGTTTCATAGCGACCCTACAGGACAGAATAGAACTGCCCTGTGGGTTTCCACGGATTATGACCCTGTCTGCTGGTGGCCTTCACATTCTGACCTGGATGGAGTGTTTGCGGGCCCTTATCCCTAACTAGATTGCGCTCTCCCCTTCAGGGGAGGTCTTTGAGTAGATCGGTTGTGTCTGCTCCTTGGCACAAGGCCTGGTTAAAGGGAAATGCCCAGTAAGCATGTGAGCATATGGATGGAAACTGACTGGGCGGGGAGAAGTGCCTATGCCCCACTAGGCAATTCACACTGATTGGTCGGGCGTGTCCCTAGCGCTGGCCCGCGGGGAAATGGTGCAAGAAAGGCAGTGCCTTGGCCCTTGGCTTCTAGTGATGGTTTCTACTTGGGCTATGGGGAGGGCTTGGTGGGAGGGAATTGCTCAGTCTTCAGGCAATGCTAGACTCAGCTTTCAGTTGGCATTTTCGGAGGCCAGTTCCAAGCACGGTTTCCCGGCGCAATTTTGGCTTCGTCGGTAAGGCTCTCAGCATTCAGGGTTTTGCCTTCTTTTCCTTTCTCACATTACTCCCCGTGGGGAAGCTCCCAAGCCCACCGGGCCTCCCCTTCCAGCCCAGGTGGGACAGCGCCTTACACCTTGCGGAGGCCACAGCTTCCTCTTTCACCCATCTGGCAAACCCAGCCTGGGCGGGAGGGGGAGCTCCCAGCCCGCTGTACCAGGCGGAGCGGCGGGATGGACGGCCTACAACTCCCAGGCTGCTCCGGAAGGAGGCGGAGCTGGGGCGGGGCTGGAGGGGGTGTAGGGGGCGGTGGCAGGGAAATCCCGCCCCGCTGCGCAGCAGCAGCGACACAAAGCCTGACTTTACTACCTCCGAGAAAGTGGAAGTAAGAGGGCTGAGGTGGGGAGGCAGAGCCAGAGAGGGAACGAGACGAGGGCGAGGCGCCCCGGTGGAGGGGGCGACGCGGGGGCCGTGAGGACACCGTGCCTTCGGAGATGCGAAGGGGCGGCTTTCGTAACTAAGCCCCCGCCCGCCTTGCCCCGCGCGGGGG
>NW_022103917.1:5175881-5188100 GCF_000313985.2 Echinops telfairi
GGCCGCCCTGGGGCTGCGGGGCGGCCCCCCCACCCCGGCTGGCCCCCAAGCTGAAGATGGCGTTTTATTCTCAAGAGAGGCCGCTTTCTTTTGTTTCCTGTGCCTCGAGCGCATGGAGGTGAATGGCGACCCGTCCCTGGGGCCAGGGGTGGGGGCCGGCAGGCGGCCGCGGACTGGCGGGCCAAACTTTGCGCGCTTGGTCACGAGTCGCACGGGCGGGAAGAGCGGGGCGGCAGGGGTTCAGGGTCGGGGGGCGCTGCGAACAAGAGGACAGGGACGCCTCGAACACGCAGCCCCCCTCCCAGTGCCCCGATCGGGGGCGCCCCTTTCCTGGATAATGTGGTGGGGAGGACGCGCTGTCCCCAACTGCTGTGGAGTGACTGGTGTCCGCTAAGAAGGGACAGAGCTGGTTGGGGGTGGGGCGCCGCCTTCTCTCTCCGTGGCGCGTTGTAGCAACTTACCTAATGGCCCGAGGAGGTGGCAAGGTAGGATTTGTTCGCTGCCAGGAATGACCAAATGCGCTGCCCTCCCCTCTCAGATACCTGTTTGTCCACTTGTGCATTCACTTCTGCCCACCGTGGTTTTCCTAATGAAAGCGTCTCTCCGCAGCTCTTCAGACTTGCTTGTATTTCTTCTGCTTGTGAAACTTTCCGAAAAACGAGCCTGGGCTGACAGACCCAGGGGCCCATCCCTTTGTCATAGGAAGACTTGTTAGCCTTAGCCGAGTAATTCGGGGGGAGATGGGTTTTGGGGTTTTTCCTCCTAATTCTTTGCCATTTCCCAGAAGCGTGTAATGGGGAAATGTACCTGTGGCTCAGAGCAGATCCTGAATGTCATAGGTAGCTTACGGCTTGTGCTGGATGCCTGGCTAAAACAAGCGCCTCAAATTGGGTTCTCACCCTGAGCCCCAAGAAGGTAAAAACAGCCAGATATTTCAGAGTTCTGGTTCACATCGCTTCTTGTGATCTTGGAGGGTCGGGCATGCGTGACAAAAAGGGAAAGGTGACAAGGAGCGCTCATTGGAATGCCTGGAGAAAGGATAAATATTTTTTTTCTTTTTTGCCTTTCCCTCTGGCTCTCGTGGTGGAAAATGACTGGCTTCTGGATCATACTAAATTCACTAGCTTCTCATTGAGCTGCTGACATTCCGTTTTGAAAATAAAAACGGACCGAGCACACCAAGTGCTGGGCTCCAGGCTGCCTTGGCTGAGAGCGATCTGCAGTGCACGAAAGCTTGGTCGGGAAGCCGGGCTGGCCCGCCAAGCCGCACTTGCAGTACAATTTGCAGCAGTTGTGGAGGTGCCAGCTTGCAGCTTGAGGCCAGTGCTGTGCATCCTCTACCAGCATCTCTGCAGAGAATCCCTTAAGCTCGCCCTGAAGCTAGCTTTGTTAAACCTCCGTGTTGCGGCCCAGAATACCCCAGCGCTCACACTGGCCTGCGCCACTATGACTATGGTAAGTATCGCACCGCCAAGTGCAGTAAGGTGGAAGGTTTGGAGTTGTAGCTGAGCCCCAGACCCAGGCCAGGGCTTGAATCCGCAGACCGACCTCACCGAAGGAACCATGCTGCCCTATAATACTAAAGGGTGGCATGAAGACTTCGGGGGACCACGGTTTTGCTCCCTTTGGGTCGGTCCAGTTAGCCATCTGCTGCCCTCATCTTTTGCCTGACAGAGACTCTTGGAGGGTCTTTCCTGGCTAAATCACTGCCTTGAGTGGTAAATCATTAGGAGCACAGATGGTCTCATCTTTCTCCCCAGGGAATGGCTGGCCTGTGGGGTCGAACGCGGACCCCTTGGCCAGCAGTTGAGTGCTTTAACCACTGTACCATCAGGGCTCCCGTTCAACCATTAGAGGACTCAAATTTAAGATTTAGTTTGGACTGGGGAGACTGTAGATCAGTATAAACCAAGGTGGGTGCTATATCATGATTGCTTTCATATTCTAGAGATGGGGCTATTAATTCTGAATCGAGTGTGTGTCGTGTACCTGATGTTGGAGCTGGATTACAGTGGTCTTGATGGCAGTGTCTGGTCATTGGCAGCTGGAAAACTGCATGAGAGAAGAGCGGTTTCAAGGTGAAAGCAGACATGGGGAGAGGGTTTGTCTGAGGAGTTAGCCTCATCTTCAGTGGCTCAGTAGTAGTTGCTGAATTGCTTGAAGGAAAATGCCATTTATTTTGCCAGGTTCTCCAACTTCACCCTTAAAGAAATAGTGCTTTGTGTTATATTTCTAAAAGACATGCCTCCATGTCTTTGCTATTGTGTATTCCTTTCCTTCTGCTGTTTTATGACGTTCCTTTGGACAGTTTGTGGTACAAAGCAATTGGTGGATTTGTTGTGGGATTTTAGGATTTAGGCATCCAGGGGTGTCAGTAAAAGATTTAAGAGCCGGATGCCTGAGTAATAAAAACATCCACTGCCTGTTCCTAGTCAACATCTCCATTCTCCATGAATGCAATAAATAAATTATAGTTGTTCTGCCTGTGTAAATTCTTTCTGTCAAAGGCTTCTTTAATTGGAAGTCTGGACTAGTTGAGACTTAAGGGCATGCATTTTTATGTTACCTTGTCATTTTTTTCCTTCAAATTCCTAATGATTATAGTGGCTTTTCATGTGAGTTTAAAGGTTTATTGAGTGTCTAATCAACAAGAATTTCCCTCTATTTTTTGAGTACTAAATTATTTTATGGTATGGATTCAGGCAAAAAACGTTTCTGGAAAAAATCGATTTGGGGTGGGGTCAAACGGGCAGCACCTATCAGGTTAGCTTGGTGCAGTGAGTGATGTTGAAGAGCTGTGGATTTCTAGATCATCGATACATGGAAGGTTTTCCAAGTGTCAACTACTGAAGGCCACCAGGAGATTTAACTCTGATTCTAAGTGCTCTCAGTGAGCCACTTTGGTTCCCTAAAGCATGCAATGTACAAGCCTCACCAGCCAAAGACGCCTGGGGTTGGTTGGCAAGAAATTAGACTGCATAGGGTAGGATGCAAATTCAAAATAAGGCCTATTGAATTAATGAAACTCAAGAGCTAATTTGTTATTTTGCGTCCTCAGCAAGGCTGGTCTAGTGAAGCAGAATAGGGAGGCAATTAACAAAATCATTTAGGTAATTGTGTGTGTGTGTGTGTGTGTGTGTGTGTGTGCAAGGAGGTTTTTGGTTTCCACTTTGAATTATCAGGGTGATTAAGCTTTTTTCTGTTTCATTTTACTAATAACCTTGACCCGACATTTCTGAGCGTGGAAAATATTGATTTAAAAAAATTCTATTTGGAAAATAAATCTATAAGTATGTATTGTAATATTTTAGTTTATGTAAATATTCCAGTTGATCTGTGTGTCTTGCACATGGCTGGATTTAACTCTTGGAACTTCCCCTATTTAAACACAACATTTTAATCATATTTGAATTGTCTTTTAACCTGTATGGAGCCATTGGTGGTGTATTGAGCTAAGCATTGGGCTGCTAACAAGTTAGCATACCTTGCTAACTTCAAGGTGGTTGTTTCAAACCCACCAGCTGCTCCACGGGAGAATGATGAGACTGGCTGCTCTTGTAAAATTGTAGTCTTGGATATCTTATGGCGCAGTTATACAATTTTCTAGAGGGTTGCTGTGAGTTGGAATTGATTTAGTAGCAATGGTTTAAAAACAAACAAACAAACAAACAAAACGTGTGTTGCTCCACTAACCAGCGTGGGAGAGAATTTTATGGAGGCGCAGAGATTAAAACGCTTGACTGCAAACTCAAAGGTTGGCAGTTTGAACCCCAACCCCCCAGATTGTCTGTGGGAAAAGGATGTGACAGTCGGCTACCATACAGCTTTGGACACTCGACAGGGCAGTTGTACTCTGACATAGAGGGTTGAATCAACTGTATGGCAATGGTGTCTTTTTTGTGTGTGTTTTCAAAAATCTTCCTGCAAGTGGATCACCAGGCCTTTCTCCTCTGGAGCTGCTGAGTGGCTTCAAGTGCTTAACCACTGCACCACCAGGGGTTCTTAAAAGTCCATTAGGGGCTTTGAAAACTACCTAATGTATAGGCAGTCAATATATCCACTAAAGGCTTATATTATTAGCAATAGCCATAAGCATAAATAGAAAGTACTTTTACATTGCTTAATCAGTCAAAGGTATAAGAGGGGGCAAAGGGCAAGCCCCGTTGTAGTTTGCAGAAAGCTTGACTTCTCGTTAAAACTGTTCACCCTAAATAATGAGTCTACTCTGTCACAAGGGGTTGCCTGAGTAGGAATCCACACAACAGCACACCAACAGCCATTGACTTTAGCAGAGGCGAGATTCTGGCAGGTGAAGCTATTTTCAAATTGTTGCAATTCTTACAGTGAATGTTTTTCTTAACCCTTCAGGCTGACAACTGACCAGCATCTGCGCAATCTGAGCGAGCCCTGGTCTACTTTGAGGGAGAAAGACCAGGCTGTCTGCTCCCATAAAGATTTACAGTCTGGGAAACCCTAGGGAGCAAGTTCTGTAGGGACCCATGAGTTGGATTCCACCCGATTGCAGTGGGTTTGGGCATTTGGGGAGGTGAAGAATGGCCAGTGGTCTCGGAAAGAACCATAACTCACTTCCTTGTGACTGCAGGATGTGCAAGCAAGTCTGTTGAGTCAGTTCAAATTCTAGTTTGTTGAATGATGGAAAAACATCTTCATGACTGGTAGCTTGTCTAGCGTATTTGGTCAGTTTTTCTCTCAAAAAGGATGAAGACTTGGACGCGAAATAAAAATACGTGTTTTCTTTGAGATGGTAGCACTTCGTGCACATCTGTAGTGCTTTTTACAGATCTCCACCCAAAATCATTGAGATTGGGGGGATTTCTTGACTGGGTGGAGGGAGGGCCTGGGTGCCCCTAAGTGGAATTGGGTGCTATGCTCAAGTTCATTTTCCTTCGCTGAGCACTCACCTTCTTGGCCTAGCTTAAGGGTAGATCACCAGTGATTGTAAAGCATATTAGCGAGACTGCAGCATATGTTAAAACTGCTGCCGCTAGATGATGAATGAGTGCTCAGCACTGCAGAGATGGGCGAGGGATGCCCCATGCCAACACATTGGCAGGCAGAGCGCCTCAGTTACTGCAGTGCACGGATGGAGTGTGGGTGCGGCTGACTTTTGGATTCTCTGTGGTTCATAGATGCTGGGCGATGGTGATCCAGGTCTCTAGGAGGTTACTGTGCATTTATGAAGTTTAGATTGTCATTCGTTTTTTTGCCCTAGATCTATTTAATTAAATAGGAGAGGGTGATGAAGACTACTTTTTATTCAAGGAAATATCATTATCTGCTTTTTAGCCGCCTCTGTTTCATGTTGTTTGAATCATTAGCTGGCTGTGTTTCCCCAGTCCATACCTCTTCATGTAGCTATTCTTGGGACAATTAGAGCAGTGTACTTGATAGTACATTAGTGGCAGGCACAGCATGAGTTGAGGTAAATAGTAGGTGCTCACTAAATACCCAGTGAATTGTTGTGAACCGAATTGAAAACACAGGCCAAGAATCAGGGTTAACAGGTGAAAAACAATTGGTAAGGCAGGCAGTGACAGAGAAGTTCGTGCATTTCAGAGTGGACTAATAACGGCAGAGCTTTCTTTCAGTGCACAACCCAACACCGTGTTTATTCTAAAGGAGGGGAAAAATACTGTCAGACCTTCTTTAAAATAAAGCCTTTATTTGAGACTGCTTTCCCTGTTCACCTGAAAGGGAATCTTCACTTGTTGCCCTTTTGTAATAATTCATAGAAAACGATAATCACTATACCGTCCCCAGTGTCTAAATTTACAAGCAAATTCCTATTTTTTTGTTAGATGCAGTATATGAGTGTACGTACTTTGTTGCCACCATGTTTATTTTGAAAACCACAGCTGCAACTTTATCTCCTCAAGAGCCTTCATGGGAAGTGTGTGGTTTTTGGATTCAGGATGCTTCAGTAAGGGTCAAAACCCAAAGTGATTCCTACTGCTCGGGCGACCCAGAAGGAAAGAATAGAACTGCCCCATAGGGTTTCCAAGGCTGCCAAGTCTCTGTGGAAGCAGATTGTCACATCCTTCTCCCACGAAATGGGAGTGGCTGGTGGGTTCTAATCACTGATCATCAGCTTAGCAGTCGAGCGCTTTAACTTGTGCCGTTACTAGTGCTTTGTTCAGGGACTATAAGGTACTTCTCATTATATCCACTTGTCATCAGCTGGGTGGACACCTGTAGAGAGAAGGCAGGGCAAACCAGAGTGTGAGAGACTTAGAAACAGTTATGTCGTGAACCTCGGCCTCTTCTAACAGGGAACCTGTTCTGCTGCTATTTCTTCCCAGAAAACTCACTGCCATCGAGCTGATTCTGACTCTTAGCGACTTCATAGGGACAGGGTCGAACTGCCCCTTTGGGGTTTCTGTGGCTATAAATCTTTAGACGGTCGGCTTGCCTCATCATTCACCTGCAGAGCAGCTGGTGGGTTTGAATTGCACACTTTACGATTAGTAGTCCCAATCATGACCCTCAATGCCATCAGGCTCCTTATTTATTCCCTAGCTTGGGAAATTGGGTACTGAGGGCTGTGATTTATATATGTCAACGTGTTTCTCAAGATACAGTCCTTGGGCTAGCATGAGAATCATTTAGCATGTCTATTATAAGGTCTCAAACGTACTGAGTCCAAATCTCAGGTGATGAATCTTAGGAACCTATGTTTTTAGCAACCCCTCGTGGTGTTTCTTAGGCTTAGAATTTGAGAATACCCATCTATAATCTAGTAAACACTGACATGTTTATTTTCTGGGCACACTCCCTGTTCATTTCTGGGAACTTTGGCTTCTTTATCCATAGAATGGAAATAACAATACCACTTAAACAAGGTTGGTGGAGTGTTTGGTAGACTAATCAGTACTACTGCAACTGTGTTGCAAGTCCTCAAATCACCCCAGGGTTGATGATTCTAAGAGTACCCACAGGAAACACCATGTAGTCATATTCTGGGCTAAAATGTATCTCAGAAAAAGCAAATAAAGAAAAATCAACAAAAGGAACAGGTACGTGTGGGGTGGACAGAAAGTAGCCAGACGCAAGCATGTAAGACTCTTCTTCCAGTGGATACACTTAACTTCCCCAGCAATGAGAAGTCACAACCCATGTCAAGTTTTGTCCGCTAGAGATCCCATGCCAAAGAGCCCATGTCACATACTAAAATTCTGCACTTCCAGAAGGAATGTAAGCCTTCAAAATAGACTATATCTCTTTCTCTCTGTGTGTAATTTGTACACACAGTTTAGGCATTGGGAGACAGCCACTTAGCCGGGTGGGAACTCTCCTGATATCTCATTCCCAGATGTCATCCTGGGGATAGCCTTCTTAGCAGGTCTTTTTAAGAATAACAGCCTCATGCCTGCTAACTCTTTTCTGAACACCAGCACAATATAATAATATTTTTCAGTGAAGGGAAATGACTTGCCCAAGGCTATTAAGCTAATCAGCAGCAGCAGCAGCAGGGCTGAAAGTAGCCAAGACTCCCAGCAATCACACTTTCGTTTCATAACCACACACAGCCATGCAGCTGAAGTGTATGCCACTCTGTTTTGTGTTGCATTGTTGCAATCATTCACTATTTGTCACTTGCAGCAGAAGAGCAGCCTGCCGGTAGGACATTGATGCGCCCAGTGGGGGAGCCAGGAAGTATTGATGTTTCCGCCAGTTTAGCATCAACATTTGCTGCTTTCCTCTCTGGAGCATCGCCAAGTGCATGGATTTTCATTTGTCCTGGCTTGTGGCCAGTTGCTTCTGTCCCTGCTTGTGCTGTCCGTCTACCCCACCCTCATTTGCATCACCGCTGCTTCTCATTCTGTCCAAGGCTGACTGTTAGGGCACAGGCAGCTGATAACACTAATCCTTTGGGGTAACAATTCCAGAAAAATGGGTATATTGAAGAGTATTTTGCCCCTGAGACGACATAGGAAGAACATCACCAGAGGGAGCAGTTGGTTGGAGAAATTATTGGCCTAATAAGTTAATTGTAAGTTGCTATTTATAAATACGGTTTTAGTCCATTATTGTTTCCTGAGGTTTGTAAGCATGGAAAACCCCAAGGCTATCACTCCAGATAGTAAGTTTCCACCTGTCTCACTATTATCATACATGGGAATTAGCAAGTCTCCTCTGATTTGAGAAAAGAATAAGGAAATGGGGCAGCAGTGGTATAGATCTACAGGGAGCAGAAGCCAGGAGGGAAATGTCACAAATAAGGAACAGCTGGGTAGAGCAGCTTATGTAAGCTACACCTGTTGTGTAAGCAGTGGGGATGATCTTTAAGCTTCACAATTAATGTTGTTTTGCAATAATAAGGATTAAAGGATCTTATTTGGAGCTGTGGCGGTGTGGAAAGCCTAGGCCTTGCTTTCTAGTGGCTTGTAGTCTGGTTCAGGAAACAGAAGGCCATCAGTGCCGGTCCTTTGAAGGGCACAGACAGTTAAGTGCAGTAGGCATTCAGAAGACAAAACTGGAGCTCACTATGGCTATAGTGCCGCCTCATCTGCCCTTCCTCAGGGCTTTAAGAAGAGGTAGACCGGCGAACTGGGCTTTAGGGGACCCAAAGATTAAAGTTCACCAGATTTTAGGGAAGCAATCTTATTCCAGGAGGAGACACTTACCTGAGAAATGGGACAGGGTTATTTCTATGGTACTTAAGGAGCAGGGAACCAGGTTACTTAGAGGGCATAGGTTCTATCTCGAACTGCGGCTGAAAAACCAATCCCTGATCTGTAGTGTCAGCTGTTGGCTGTCAACAAATTTATCATTGGAAAAAAAAAAGAGGATGGTAAATGTAGACATCCAAAAAACCAAACCAAACTCAGTGCCATCAAGTCAAACTTTGACTCATAGCAGCCCTGTAGAACAGGGTAAAACTGCTCCTGTAGGTTTCAAAGACTGTAACTCTTTACAGGAGTTGAGAACCTCATCTTTCTCCTGAAAGTGGACATTGGGTGGCTTTAAGTCTCCATAACCAGAGTTTATAGGAATGCTAGCATAGAAATTCTGATGGTGGTCCTCAGTCTTCTGGGCTGCAGTAAGCATTTAGGTAATGTATCATGACATTGTGGTACACAATTTTGGAGGGCTGGTTACTCAGTTGCTTTGTTTACCCAGATGGGCACATACATTTGGACTTTTTAGTACATAGAAACAATGTGATAGTTAACTATTTTTGGAGATCAGACCACAGTAGAAGAGTACATGCTGTTCTTTACACTTTTGTTTCTCTACCACTGATCACGTTGATCTTAATGGACATTCAGACCGGAGCATGTTATACTGACTGACTGGAATATGAACTGCATGTTATTTTCACCTAACCAGTTCATTAGCATCAGTCTTCTTTCATATTTGCTCCTCCTCCACTCTTACCCTTTTCAGTAAATGGCACCGTTACCGACCCCAGTTGCTCAAAGTAGAAGCCTGCAGCCATCCCCACATCTAATCTGTCAGTAAATCGAATAGATTCTATCATCTCTGAAATAGCCCTCAAACCTGTTTAGTACTTCTCTTCATTCCCACCACTACTGCCATTCCAAGCCCGTGCTGCTACTATCCCGGGCCATTGCAACAGTTAGCCTCATTCATGCCTGCTTTCTCCAATCCATGCTCCACATGGCAGTCAGAGAGCTCCTTTACAAATACATATCTAAAGGTGAGAAATGGGGTGGGACAGAGGAACAGAGAATCTCACAACCACCAAGCAAGTAGAGCCTAGAGCGGAGCGCATCCGAGATGCCTGCATTGAGAGGCGGTAGAGGCCATGGCACATAGTGCAGCACCCACATCACATGACTGAGGGACTCCACATATCTAAGCGACACAAAGGGGAAGGAGAATTCAACTCCACACTAGCCCTATTCCCACGAGGCGTAGGTCAGGCATGGTTCCACCACGTAGCCCTCAGTCATTCCCGCTCACAACACTCAACTTCGCAATGGGGTTTGATCATTTGTTGCAATGGCTACACAAGACTCAATGACAACTTTCATGATTTATTAGTGAATTAGGGTACAAATCATAATCTGTAATATCAAGGATACAGTTCTGGTCCATAGCACCTCCTAGTCATGTTTGCAGGCACTTCCCTCTGGTCCTCAGCCTTAGCCATATGGCCCCTTGGCCTCTGTCCTCCTTGGACAAGTGTTACAAAGTTCCTTTAATACTGATGAACTAACCAATCTCCTTGTTTTAGTTCCATACACTCTATTAGCATGCTCCTACTAAGTCATTTGGTGGGAGATACATAGACTATGAATAGAAGAGCCATGCCAAGTAATTGGACTTTTACCTCAGAAGGCTTCTGATGATTTTCCATTGCTCTAAGCATTTTCTGTAAGATTTGGCCAGTGTCAGCTCTCTTCTATACTCTTAACACCATCTGTCACATGCCACAGGACCTTGCTGTATCTTGTTTCCCTTTACCTGGTATACTTCTCTACTCTGGTCAGTTGTCTCCATTCCTACTCACCTCTCAGATCTCAGTTTAATTATCATTTCTTCAAGGCATCTGTCTAACCCTTCCTTGAGACTTCAGAGGCTTTTTCCCCTTTAGAGACATTCATTTTTTATACCTTACATGCATTTAATTTTATTTTTAACAGTTTTATTGGCATACAATTCACGTAACATACAATGGCTTATATTAAAAAGCCATGTACTCCTCACCACAATAAATTTTAGAACATCTTATTCATTCTTGTATTCGTTATTATTAGCTCCTAATTAACCATTCCAACCATAACCCTAAGGGACTATTAATCTAGTCTCTATGGATTATCTATCCTGGGTTTCATATAAAGAAAATCCATAAAAATTCAACAATGACAACAAATAAAACACAGAAAAATCTCCATCTAAAAGAAAGCAGAAGATAACAGAAATGAGAACAAATTAAAAATGAGTCAATTTTTAATGGAAAACAAATGATAAATAACTTAAACTTATCCATTGCTGTAGTAATCCATTTTCCAGTCCACTCTGAGGGCAAGACAGCTCACATTCCTAGTTAATGGTCTGAGGGAGTTAAATGGAGGCTTATTTTGAATGGGGATTCTGCAAATGGATTTTGGGCTTCAGTAGCCTTCTGCAAACTGGGTGCTCAAGGATCCAAAGCCCATGAGGGTACAGGGTAACAACGATGAAACACTATTTTCCTCTAATTCCTAAATGCTTCCTCTCCCCCACTATCATGATCCTAATTCTACCTTACAAATCTGGCTAGACCAGAAGATGTACACTGGTACAGCTAGGAACCGGAAAACACAGGGAATCCAGTGGTGAGAATTGTGATAGTGGAGGGTGGAGGGAAGGTGGGGTAAAAAAGGGAGCTGATTACAAGGATCTACATATAACCTCCTCCCTGGGGATGGACAACAGAAAATAGGTGAAGAGAGGGAGACAGCGAACTGTGTAAGACATGAAAAACAATAATTTATAAATCATCAAGGGCTTATGAGGGAGGGAGAGCGGGGAGGGAGGGGAAAATGAGCTGATACCAAGGGCTTAGGTAGAAAGCAAATATTTTGAGAATGATGAGGGCAACAAATGTATAAAAGTGCTTGACATACAATGGATGTATGTATGGATTGTAATAAGAGTTGTAAGAGTTTTTTTAAATCAATAAAATTATTTTTTTAAAGAATATAAGCTCTAATACAATTCTTTCCTATGATCTTGGATTTTACAATTTATAATCCTTGTATTATCAGGCTGGTGTGCTTCTTCCATGTGGACTTAGTTGACACTGTACTTAGATGATTGCTTGTTGTAAGGCAAGCCTTTAAGAACCCCAGACACTATTCTTTTTGATGGGACACCATCTGATTTCTTTACTACACTTTGATATTGCACCCATGTCTTCAGTGATCATTACATGAGGGTAAGTATCATGTAAGACCCCATACCTCTAGGGTTTCCCTGAGTTGGAATTGACTCGACTGCAGGCAATAAGTTTGGTTTTGAGTTTGAGTTATATCAGAAATATCTTCAGTGACTTGGCCTTTTGACTGATTTTTGTTGTTGCCATTTTTTTAGATGTCTTCATGAACAGAAATTCTTTTTAAAAAATTTAAAAATCATTTTATTGGGGGCTTGTACAACTCTTATCACAATCCATCCATCCATTGTGTCAAGCACATTTGTACATTTGTTGCCATCATCATTCTCAAAACATTTGCTTTCTACTTGAGC
>NW_022103917.1:5189702-5215897 GCF_000313985.2 Echinops telfairi
CAGGATGTGCTCCACTCTCTCTTCCTCCCCATTCATTTGCTCTTGTGTGCTCTGATCAGACATGTCCCTCTCCCCTAGCTGCAGCTTCAGTGCCATCCTCTAAAGTAAATTCGTCTGAGAGGAGGAATTCTTAAATTTAATATAGTTAAAATTTTCAATCTCTTTCTTTATGGCTAGTGCTTTTCATTTATCTTCAGAGATCACAGTGTTATTATCTTAGTAACCTTTCCTGCTAAAATTTTCATGTTCACTCCTATTTTACTTCTCTTTCTCATTTCCTTAGCCACTTACTTCCTGTTTTGTTTTTTCTCCCAGAAAAATCGCCAGCTTAATTCTGAAGCATTCTAGGTTGCCCATGTTAAGTGCCAGTGTGTGTGTGTGTGTGTGAAAATATTATTAACACCAACAGCTAAAGTTGGAGACTCACTGCCACCAGGTCAATGCCGACTCACAGCGATCCTAAAGGACAGAATTTAACTTCCCCTTGTGAGTTTCAGGGCCTGTAACTCTTTATGGGAGTAGAAAACCCCGTGTTCCTCCCGAGGAATGGCTGGTGATAATGAATTGAGGATCTTGCGGATCTTGCCCAACACATAACCGCTACGCCACCAGGGTTTTAAACACAACCTTTGCCAATTTAACATTTTCCACATGCACATCAAATATATTAATCATATTGTATAACCATCATCCTTTGCCAGACTTCCAGCGCCATAAACAAACTCACTGCTTCCTAAAAAGTACTCCTGTTTTCCTTCTCCCTCTAGCCCCCCTCCACTAGTAACCATCAATGAACCGTGATCTCTAGATAGTTGTCCATTTTGACTATTTCATATGGGTGAGGTCAAACTGTATTTGCCGCTTTATCTGTTGGCGTGTGCTACCCAATTGTTTCAGCCTCATAGTGACCCTCTATGACGGTAGAACCGCCCCATAAGTTTTTCTAGGCTGTTATCTTTATGGGAGCAGATGGCCAGGTCTTTTATCCTGTGACACTACAGGGTGGTGGTGAACCATCACCCTTTGTCCAGTGTGTCACCAAGACTCCTCCCCCACCTTTTATTAATGGTTATTATACAGGGCACTGGTGATACCCTTGGGGAGCTGTTGGATTGCTAACCTTATAAGGTCCACAGTTCAAACCCACCATCGCTGTTCTGTGGGATAAAGATGAGAGTATCTGTTTCTGTGCAGATTTACAGTTTAAAAAACCCTATATAAGGTTGCTGGGAGACAGAACCAACTTGATGGCAGTGGGTTTGCGTTTTATACAGGGGCAAAATTTTTGTTGTTGTTGTTAAGACTTGTTGCAATTTCTGGATTTATAATGATAGCATTTGGAAGTATTGGCGAGATTTGGATGTGCACATTCTTAGCTATGTTTGGATTCCAGGGCTGTGCTTTTCAATATCCAGCTTTTACTGCTAATGGATTGACTGTGTTGTTAAAGGCCAGCCATTCTCAATTCAGCCATTGACTTTAAATTTGCTCCATGTTTGATTCAAGGACACTCTTAGGAAAGTGCTTTCTACCTGGTGATGGTTAGGATAGGGAATTAATTGCAGGTGTCTTTCTGGTGCAACAGGTGCCAAAGGATCAGTGATTCTCTTTCTGATGGTTGGTTAGAGGATGGATTTGTGTGGGATAGGAAGATAACAGAAGAAAATTTTAACTTGGGAAAACAAACAAACAGCTTTAAAAATAGAAGTCTTAGATTTACAGAAAAGTTGCAGCGATATTACCGTATACACACTCCTAGTTTCCTCTATTAGCAACAACATCATGCCTCTAATCAAGTCTACAGTCAATGCACATTTCCTTATTGTATCTCCAGAAGCTCTGGCTTTGTGGTTACTCATTGGGCTGCTAACTGCAAGGTCAGCAGTTCGAAATCACCCGACACTCAGCAGGAGACAGATGGGGCTTTCTATTTCTGTAAAGAGTTACAGTCTAGTAACTCAAAGGGGCAGTTCTACCCTGTATATTAGGCTCATGAGTTGGCGTCGATTCAGTGGCACCAAGCACTTTTTACTACTAGAACTCAACTGCCATCGAGTCAATGCGAACTCAATGACCCTAAATCTGTGTCTTCCCTGTCCTGTAGGGTCTCTATGATAGCACGGAGTAGTATTTCTCTAAAGGCCTTTTCCTGCTCCTGAATCTTATTCAGGACACCAGGTTACCTTTAATTGTTTGTTGAATCTCCTTAGACTCCTCTTGGTTGTGACCATTCCTTGTTTTCGATGACCTGGACAGTTGTGAGATAGACTGGTTGGCTGTTTTTGTAGACTTAACCTTCAAATGTGATTTATTTTCCCCCCATGTAGACCAGGGTTTCGGTATTTTGGCAGGGAGGCCACAGAGGTACAATGCCAATCTTCTGACATACTATCAAGGTTGAAATCATTGTTGATTGTTGATTTTAATCACCTGTCCAAAAGTACCGTTTGCCAGGGTTCTTCATTGCAAATTCACATCCTTTTCCCTCTTTCCATACTGCCATCTTTGGAATCCAGTCACTAATTATAGCCCAGGGGATTTTTTTTCTTTTTAAATATGAGAATCCAAATAATACTTTCTTGCTGTCTGTGGGGCGCTCATTAGTTTCAGGTCTCGCCTTTTAAGTTTTACTTTAGTTTGAAGACAGGTATATGCAGTTATCATGTTTCAGATGTTCATTTAAATTGTGAAGTGCAGTCAGCTCATGAAATTAAAATGGATATTTGAGTGATTCTTCTGGGTGCAGTTAGGGCAGCCTAATGCGGCTTTGCATGTCCATCTCTTGCCTACCTCCAAGTACTCTCTGGTGGCCTTAGCTGCTTCTAACATTTAACTGCTTGCTTGCCAAAACCTCTATGAAAACATTTGGGTAGAGAGAGTGGCCCAGAATTTTTTTTAGTTTGGCATGAACTCACTTGCTAAAATGGTTTTTAATCAGCTTATGCCTCTCATCAGTGCTTCATTTGCCAGAGTAAGATGTGGCCCTAAAGACTTGCTTGTCTTCACTCCTTTCTTATATCTCCTAGCAGTGAATGAGCTACTGATCTGCAGGGATAATAACTACTCTATGTGTGTTTTCTGCAGGTTCTGATATCTTAAGAACGGAGAGCTTTAAAAAAGAATATGGCTTTACTGCCTGTACTCAAGGTTGCTTCAAGCCAAACAATATATAGCATGAGTTGTAGAGAGGGCTTGTTCCTAGAAATCCCCAGACTGAAGGGAGCATAGACAAAGGAGAAGGAACTAAAGCAAGTGACAGTACTTGTTGAAAGACTCATGGCCAGGGTCAACAACATGGGAACGTTGTCTCCAACTGCCCTGCTCACTCTCTCCTCACTTCATACGTCCATTTATGTCCCTGGCTCCTTTATAGCACTTCTCAGACTCTTCTGGGAAGCAAGGCGCATAGAGGGTAAATGACTAACTTCTTAGTGAAGTTAGCCATCAGTACATTAGTGGTAGTTTTGGACTCTACTTTTGAGTGGTCAGTAGAGAAAATAACATACTTCACTAGATTTAGATGTATTTCTGATAATTGAAGGTAATGACTCCACCATGGAAGTAGACAAAAATGGGAATTGTTTTGTTGCATACATTTATTAGTCCAGGTTCTGGATAATGAGAGAGAAGGCCAGGAGCCTATGAAGAAGTAAGTACAGCATGCTTGGTGAAGTAGGGGGGCAGTGGAAAAGAGGAAAGCCTGTGGCAACACAGTGGCTGCAACAATGGGCTCAGACGTAACAACAATTGTGAGAATGGTGCAGGACTGGGAAGTCTTTCGTTCTGTTGTGCATAGGGTCGCTGCGGGTTAGAACCAACTTAATGGCTCTGAACGATGACATGCAAAAAAAGGATATTAAACTTTATATTCTTAATTTCTTAATGTTGTTTGTCAGTATCTCTTAGGTATTATGGTAATATCTATTGACCACATGGAAGAATCTGATCTTTTTTAAAATTTGTTTTTATCTTTTTGAAATCATTCTTTTATTTGAGAACAACTGAAAACTTGGGAAGATAGTACAGACAGAGAAGTGTAGCATACCCAACGCTCACTTTCTATAGTCATTAATATCTTTCATTAATATGGCCCACTTGTCAGCAGTGAGTGAATTAGTATTGATATGTTACCATTAAAATAAACACTTTATTTGTGTTTCCTTAGTCTTCAATATCCTTTTTCTGTTCCAGGTTCTTACCCAGGACGCCCTTATCGCTGTAGGCCTCTCTTGACTGACAGTTTCATAGACGTCCATTGTTTTTTAATGACTTTGACACTTTGGAGATGTACTGGTCAGGGATTTTGTTGACTGTGCCTCAAGTGAGATTTGTCTGCTGTTCTCCTCTTGATTAGACTGGTTAGGGATTTCGGGGAGGAAGCCCACAGAGGTAAAGTGCCATTGTTACCGCATGTCAGTGGCACATACTAGCAACAAGATTGAATGCTGCTTGTCCCGATCATATGGTTGAAGTTGTGTTTGCCATGTGTCTCCCCTGTAAAGCTAACTCTTTCTTTAAATGGGAAAATCAATTTTCCTTCCCGCTGTCATTCTCGGCAGGAAGATAGTCCATTTCATTTGTTCATTCAACAACTATATTTGTGAATTAAAGTTTATATGTGGGTTTTAGTTTCTTTTTCTTCAGAGTTTATTCTTACTAATTAGAGAAATAAACCATATTTTGGGAACACCTTATACTTTGTAGTTAACAAACTATACTGGGCTTGTCACTTAAGATTTCCTTTGATTATAGATGAATCATTAAAACAATTACAACCATGTCATCTTGGAGTTAGAAAAATAGTTTTCTATCCCTGTCATTTACTAGGCTTCCTTATGTTCTCCCCTTACTCAATTTATGTTCGGAAGTAATGACGAAACGGATTTCCCCAAATGAGACGTTTCTGTCTTTCCAGTTTTAAATACAAAGGGATGGATAGATATTGGAGATCTAACAACCTCCTGCTTATTTACATCCCTTCAAATGTTAGTCACAGCCACAGATGAAGATCTGAAAAGCACTAGGAAAGGAAGCTGCCAGCACTTCTCGTGTTGAAATTTGTCAGGGAGTTTGGATATCAAGGAACTTATGTGTCACGCAGCAGATGAGCCTGTAAGATGAATCTGATTAATTCTTCACAGCAGCAAAATCTCATCATCAGATGGTGTTGCTTGAGAGTTGGATAATATAAATTGTGTAACCTCTGGTGGGTTTCCATTCTGTCATGTTTCAAGGATTGTCTGCTGGGCACTGTGAGCTCGTGAGGAGGGTAAAGAATAGGAAGTGAATGTGTTTAACTGGATTTTGCTTCTTAATGACAGGTGTCACTACCAGATTTGTAGACTGGTTAGGGATTTCGGGGAGGAAGCCCACAGAGGTAAAGTGCCATTGCAAATGTAGACAGAGCAGAGGCATCTGGGCGTCAAGGCTGGCTCTGGCACTCATTTATTGTATAACTGCCTTCAGTGGTCCTCACATTCTGCATTCATATGATGAGGGAGATGCACTAACTGGCTACTGAAAGCTCCTAAAGTTCACCTGAGTCTGGGGTTTAGAACGGGAAAGAGGAGCAACAGTAAGGAGGTCCTCCCTTCCCCATGATAAGTTATGATCATGATATGATGGTACATTAAGCAAAGAGCAAGGGAAATTGGTGTGTTCCCCCATGAAACGTTTTACATACAATTGGGGCATGGGTCTGACCATGGAACTGACGCCACATTACTTTTTAACTATAGGCCCACAAATATAAAAATGAATAGGTTCCTGGGTAATCCCTGTGGGCTACAGAGCTTATTAAGATTTCCATTCTGAAGTTGGCGGGAGTGGTGATGGAGTAGAAAAAGCAGGATGGCACATTCCTTTTCCCTGGTCCTTGTAGGGAACTGGCACTCTCTTGTGTGGACATTCTTTGAGCTGTTCTTCCCTGCTCATGGGCTTGCCTCATGCTGCCAAGGCTGGTAGGGGCTGCTGGCTTTCATATCTCCACAGCTCTCCAGTGGCCAGACCTGGGGCAGGGCAGGTCTGACTGAGGCTTTGGGCCCCAGCCTGTCTTGATTTGGGGAGAATGTTGGTTACCCTCAGGCTGCTAGCTCAGCAGTTTGGCATATCTGCCAGTTTCAGTGTGACTTATGGTGCTCTGGTCTTTGTAAGGCAACTCTGGCCTGATTCCTTCTGACTAAGGCTGGCCTTATACTTGAATGCCAGAAACTGGACACCTCCTCTATTTCTGTCCTGTTCCTCCAAGTTAAGAGCTCTGATTTCTTACAGTTGGCCCTCTCAGAAATTTGAGCGATTTTCAGACCCAGGCCTATTGCTACTGCCCACCAGACAGCCCAGCCATTGTGCTCTGAATGCTTTCTTTCTCCATGGTGAGTCCTTGATGCTCATTGTTCACCTTTAGGATTCTCTGCTTGGTGCTGCCCATTCTTCCTTTTTCTGTTGTGTGCCCTGGCTGACTTGGGTTTCCTCCCAGGGCTGGCTTCCGGGTCCATCTCTGAGCCCCAGGCTCCTTTCCTCCCCAATGTGGAGGATCTGCTTTCAGAAGTCTCAGTCCGAAAGCCAGGGCTTTCCTTTCTCTGAGACCTTCATCAAAGAATCCGCACTCTGCTTTTACTGGCCTTTGCAAATTGTATAGTATTATAAACTCACTTCTTGCCATTGTTTTCTGGAATTTAAAAAACTATCTCTCACAGGAGTTACCAGTTACATTCACGGTGGGGGGTGGAGGGTGGGTGGTCCTAGAGTCAGAACACCTGCACATTGGAAGAGGCCAGCAGGTTCCCTTTCCAGGTCATGTGTCCCTCACTGACTCCAAGGATGATCCTGACAATCACGTTTTGGGCAACAGCTCTCAGTGTTGGGATGGCTTTCTTTTAGAGTTAAAATGACTCATTTATTTATTCATACGGTTATCTTGATTTTTTTTTGCATCTGAGCAGCTACAGCAGAAATGTATGTAGACTATATATTTATAGATGTGAAATAGACAGTAGTATAGAACATCTATGTAGAACAAATGGTTAAACATTTGACTTCTAGCCAAAAGGTTGGTGCTTGACCCTCTCCTGAAGTGCCTCAGAAAACAGGCTTGCTAATTATTTTCTGAAAGACTACATAACCCTGAACAGCCTGTGGAACAGTTTTACTCTGTACGTTGGCATCACCATGAGTCAGAGGCAACTGGAGAAATGTTAACAACATATATTACATGAGCCTCTTAACGATGCCAACAACTCATGTGATTATCAGCTAACCCAAATGCTTGAGACTGGAACCCACACTGGGGCACCTCAGAAGGAAGGTCTGGTGATCTATTAATTTTAAAAAAAGCACCTGCTGGCACTGTTGGTGAGCATTGGACTGCTAACTGAAAGGCAGAGGTTCAAACCCACTATGTGTTAGAGAGGGTTCTCTAGAGAAACAAAACCAGGACACATGATTATATATAGATATAAATATATGCAACACAAAGACACAAACAGCTAATTAATCGACAGAGCAGTACAGAGGGCTCAGTTCAACTCACTTCCGTGAGACAGTTAATATACTGGCAGTCCTTTAACTCACGAGGGCTGCTGGGTGCAAGACAAGGAAGCAGACAGCTGAGTCTTCTGTAGAGCAATACAGGCAATCTGGCCAAAGGCAGCAAACAGCAGGGCAGGTCACCAACAGTCAACCTGATGACAGGGTCCGAAAGTCCCCACCTCAGGTGATGTACACACCAGCAGTGTGGCGAAGCAGGTCTTGAAGGAATCTCAAACTATAGCAACACGGTCCATAGGTCGGGTGTCTCACAGTGTAGCTTGCAAGTTGAGGCAGAGAACTAGCTAAGGCAGCCACACACTGGTCCAATCACCAGAGAGACAAAAAGATGAGGCTCGCCAAGCCATTTCTCTCTTTGTCCTTTAATTAAACTGCAACCTTATTAATCCCAGATGTGTTTATTGGCTAGGTTGCCACAATAAACCTACCTATCACACACTAGTTGCTCCTTAGGAGAAAGATGAGGCTTTTTTCTTCCCTAAAGATTTGCAGAGCCTTAGAAACCCTGTACAACGTCACTTTGAGCTGGCATCAGCTCAGTGGCAGTGGGTTGCTTTAGTTGGTTTAAAGCCTATGGAGCACAGTTCTCTTCTCACACACATGGGGCCACCAGGACTCAGAGTTCCTTTGACTGCAGCTGGTATATATTATAAATAGAGCAACCAGGCACTTCTTGGGATAGAAAGAGCTCTGTCTAGATACCTATGTGTACAAAAGCAGGCATAAACATAATGACATTTGTAAGGATGTCATAGCATGGGGCAGTGTGGTGAAATTTGGGTAGAGGTGGCTTCTTCTCCCTTGTGTAGCCAAAGGAGGTCAGATATGACTGCCGTGCCAGTTCTTCAGGCAGTGCTTCTGTTGTACATAGGGTTGCTATGAATCAGAACCTACTTGACAGCACCTAACAACTGTGTGTATGGATGCATGCCGAGGGAGCTGCTGGTCCAGTGGGGATAGTAGGAAAAGAAATCAGTCACATTTCCCAGCATGCAGTGGTCAGGGGAATGGGTTGAAGACACATTCCTGGATGGACTCATTGTGTCACTCCATTTAACTTCAGTTTTCTCGTTGACTTCCCCAAATGAGAAGTTCTCTTTCGGCCTTCTGACCATCTTACTACATAACAGATATTTGTCACTCCTGTGTGCATCAGCTGCTTGTTACCTACCTGACAGGTTGACACCTAACCCTTTGACATAGCTTTGCCAAGTTGGTGTTGTATATTGCCATCTTTCCCCACTCTGCACCCCCACCAGAAGATCATAATCTATTCCAGACCCCCGCAGGATTCTGGACCTTCAGCAATAGCACTAGGTTTGGCACAGTGGGCAATCAGATATTTATTGGATGGTGAAATGAATGCAAATCTGTGATCTACTTTTTCGTCTGCATCTTTGTTAGAACACTAAGAATGCTATTGAAACACTTTCCTAAACACTATCTTGCCCATAAAACTGAGTTGATTCTGCCTCATAATGACCCTATAGGACAGAATATAACTGCCACATTGGGCTTGCAAGGAAGACTGTCATCCTACAGAAGCACACTACCACTTCTTTCTCCTGTGTGTTCAAAGTGGCCACCTTTTAGCAGCTGAGTATTTTAATGCTCCACCAGGACTCCTGGGCTTTGATCATAGCCCCCTGCACACCCAGGTCTGTGCCGTGCTGCCTTATCCACTATTAGACATTTATCTGCAATTGTCACTGAATAGTCTTTCTTTTTTTTTTTTCAATGCTATTTTCTTTTTTTAATTAAAACATTTTTAATCATTTCATTAGGGGCTCATACAACTCTTATCACAATCCATACATACATCAATTGTGTAAAGCGCATTTGTACATTCATTGCCCTCATCATTCTCAAAACATTTCCTCTCCACTTAAGCCCCCGGCATTAGGTCCTCATTTTTCCCCTCCCTCCCTGCTGCCCCCTCCCTCATGAGCCCCAAATTTATAAATTGTTATTTTGTCATATCTTGCCCTGTCTGACGTCTCCCTTTACCTTCTCATACCCTACAGCTTTTCTGACAAGATAAGCATCTACTGTGTCTCCTCAAAATTCTAATAAAAAAATTCTAATCAAGAGTAAGAAATTGCCAGAATGAAAATACTTCTTCTCTGATCTTTTAAATTAGAACACTTGTAAAATGAGTAGAGTTGTTCTTAAACAGATATACCTGTCTCATTAGGCCGTCTTTGGAATGAGTCAGCTTCACATTCAAGCAATTGGAAAGGGCAGTTAGTGGCCATTTATCATCTTGAATAGATCTGTTTCAAACAGATACCAAATGGAATATTTTGGTCCTATCGCATTTTTGCTGAGCCTTTTGTACAAAATGGCCATAAGTGAACAGTGAAAGACATACATACCAACCTTCACAAATTGTCTGCCTGCCCTTCCTTTCTTCTCTCTGATCATGGATTTGAAGCTTGTAATCAGAAATCTACCCTCTTAATTCTGATTACTTGTAGAACTTTGCCCACATGTTGATCATTTCTAAATTAGTGCACCCTTTGGTTTTTGTCACGTTGAGGTGGAATTTCAAATTCAAGCTCACTGTCAACGAGTTGACTCCAACTCATATGGACCCTATAATAAGGTAGAAGTGCCCCATGGGTTTCTGAGACTAACTCTTTATGGGAGTAGGAAGCCTTGTTTTTCTCCTGCGGGGTGGCTGGTGGTTTTGAACTGCTGACCTTGTAGTTAGCTCAGTGCGTAAACCACTGTGCCACCAGGGCTCCTTTGAGGTAGAATTCATATAGAGCAGTGGTTCTCAACATTCCTAATGCCGTGATCCTTTAATACAGTTCCTCATATTGTGGTGACCCCCCCCCAACCATAAAATTATTTTTGTTGCTGCTTCATAGCTGTCAGTTTGCTACTGTTATGACTCAGGCAACCCCTGTGAAATGGTCATTTGGCCACTAAAGGGGTTGCAACCCACAGGTTGAGAAGCGCTGATATAGAGTCAGATTCACCCTTGTTTTGACAAAATTGTAGTTCGTAATCACTATTGAAATCAAGGTACAGTACTAGGATATTTCTGTCATCCACAACGTTTCTTCCTGACTATACTCAATCCTCCCCTCACTGCCAGCCGTTATCAACCACTGATCTAGTTTCTGGCCCTATAGTTTTGTCTTTTCCAGGATTTGGGAGACATAGAATAAAAATATATAGTCTTTTGAGTCTGGCTTATTTTACTTAAGAGTATACTTTTGAGTATACTTTATACTCTATATAATAGAGTATAAAGAGTATACTCTATTATAGCATGTATCCATAGTTTGCTGCTTTTAGTTAATAATACATTAGGATTTATTTTCTGTGTTTGACAATACTGTTAGGAACATTCATGTACTCATGCACAGATATTTGTGTGGACATAAGTTTTTATTTCTCTAGGGTAAATACCTAGGAGTAAAATTTTGGAACTTTATTAAAAGTGTGTATGCAACTTTTAAAGAAACTTCACAACTGCCTTCCAAAATCACTGTACCATTTTTGATTCCTGAAGCTAGTATCTCTTCCAGTGAAATGTCTATGGAAGATATGTTCCCAGTTCCTCCCAAAAAGGGTGACCCTCCAGAATGTGGAAATCATTAAACGATATTATTAATATTACACAAAAAGATTTTACTGGAGATAATTTAAAAACTCTTGCAGCAAAACATCCACCAGGAGTCCATTATTGCAGTGCACTCCCTCCACAGCTCTCTGTCAGACAATACATGTTGTTATCCAGAGGGTTCTCATTGATTATATTTTAGAATTAGATTATCAGGACTTTATGCTTTCTTTCTCTCTTCTTTCGATCAACTAAAAAAAAACACATCTTTTTTTGCTCATTAGGTGGGGGTTTACCTGATTAGGTCATCATTTTTGCATTAAACAACTTATCAAACTTTCCATGATCCCCCTCCAGTTTATTTTCTTGACACTCTTTCAAAGAATAAAATTTAAACAGTGAAAAAAGTTTAAACATTTTAAATAAAGTGTAATCCATCACATATTTTTCTGTTATGTATCCTCTTTTTGTACTAAGAAATATTTGCCTTATGAAGATTTTCTTAGATTTTTCTAGATGCTTTATAGTTTTATGGTTTGCATCTCAGTCTGATTCATTTTCAATTGGTGTTTATGTATTGTGTGAGGCATGGGTGAAGATTTATGGTTTTGTGTCCATTTTTTCCAGTATCATTTGTTGAAAAGACTCCTTTTTCCATTTGAATTACCTTGGTGTCTTCATCAAAAATCAGTTGAGCATATGTATGTTGATGTATTTCTGGACTCTATTTTATTGATTTTTATATTTACCTTTTTGCAAATACCTTACTCTTGTTCACTGTAGCTTTATAATAAAGTAAGTTTTGAGATAACGCTGATGTGAGTCCTCAAGCTTTATTCTTTTGGTGTGTATGTTTCTGTTATCACTTAGCACCTTTGCTTTTCCACATAAGTTTTAGAATCAATTGTCAATTTTTACAAAGAAGCCTCATGGGATTTTTGGCTAGGTTGAATTTAATCTACAGGTCACATGGGGAGAGAATTGTATTCTTGACAATAATGAATGTTTTGATCCATGACTATGAGATAGCTGTCCAATTATTCAGGCTCCTTGAGTTCTCTCATCAGTGTTGATTGTATTTTTCAACATATGTAACTTTCACACTTTATTAGAGCAATTCTTATGTATTTTATATTTATTGGGCCTATTGTAAATGGTGCCTTAAATTTTTTCAGTTCCCAGTTGTTCACTCCGGAACCTTGGTGGTGTAGTGGTTATGAATTGGGCTGCTAACCATATAGGTCAGCAGATCAAAACCATCAACTGCTCTTTGGGAACAAAGATCAGGCTTCCTACTCCCATAGAGTTACAGTCTTAGAAACCCACACGGGTAGTTCTGCCCTGCCCTGAAGTGTCCCTGTGAGTTGGCATCAATGGTAGTGACATTTTTGGGTTTTGTTTTTTCTCTTTTGGAGTTGTTCACTGCCAGTATAGAATTACATTGGGGCATATTTGTTGAGGGTTCAAATTCAGACAACTGAAATAATGCAAATATTACAACAAAGTGAGTTATTTTAATTTTGTAGTTTCCCAGTACCAATCAGTTATATTTACACTATACTGTAGTCTATCAAGTGTGTAATAATAGCATTATGAAAAAGTTTAAACTATTGTGAAAATTAACAAAATTTGACAGAGTTATGAAGTGAGCATATGCCGTTGGAAAACTGGCACCAAAAAAGATATACTGAGCATTAATGGAGCGAGATTACATGTCTGTCGTCATTAGGAGGCCCTGAAGAGACCTTCAAGTGAACATTATCAAACTTCAGTTGCTACAATATAATATTAAATTGAGCTTTTGTAATATATTGCAAAATATTCAAACTAAAAAAAAGATTGAAAAATAACACTTGATGTAGGGTTGCAATAAACCATCAATTTGTAAAAAAACACATCTGCAAAGTGCAATAAAATGAGGTATGCATGTATATGTAAATACAGTTGTTTCATGTTGTTGATCTTATATTATTCAACTTTAGCAAAATCTAGTAGCTTCCCCTCCCCCCTCCTATTCCCTTAGATCCTCCATTTAGATAACTTCCATGCACGTTCTATGATTAGAGGCCATTTTATTCCCTCTTTCCAAACTCGTATATATCTTTCTTTTCTGCCCCTTCCCACATAGTAAGGTCCTTTACCCAGTGTTCAATAGAAGTGTTAAGAGTGGACTTCTTGTTCTTAAAGAGAAGCATTTAATCTTTCACAGTTAAATATGATTTAACATAATTTGGCTATCAGGCCAAGGAACTTTCCTTCTATTCTTGGTTCACTGAGATTTTCTAAAAATGATGATGAATGCTACAAGAATGCCAAACACTATTTTTGTATTTAATGAAATAACCATATGGTCCCCCCACCCCACCACCGGTTCCTTAGGCTTTTTATAACGTGAGTGATATGGTTTGATTTGTGAATATCAAACCAACCTTGCACTCCTAGGCTGAACCTCATGGGGCCATTTTGTATTAATTTATGGAGAAGTCATAGATAGATGCCATGAGGTAGGTGGCAATTTCTTAACCATATGTCTGGTATATAGGTCACCAGGACCTTTTCCATCCATGCTTAGGGGAATGCTAACCTTCTTGACTTCTCAGCCAGCACATTTGATATGGTGTTGTTTCACCTTCATTTGGTCTTAGGCTGTCCATGAGAGTGAGGGGAAAGATAACAGACATAGTGTCTGTTCTGTCGGCAGACCACATTTGACCTCATTTGATGGGAAATTGAGGTCTTAACAACTAGTAAATGACATGGTCAGAATTTGAAGGCAGGTTCATTTGGGAAAACTTTTGTCCATCCTACGACATCATATTGCCTCCCTTGGGAGTGAGTGAGAGAGAGAGAGAGAGAGAGAGAGAGAGAGAGAGTAACAGAGAGAGAGAAAGTGAAAGAAGAGAGGTGGGAGAGAGATTGATGGAGACTCAGAAGAATGTTCTCCTGCTTCTCATTGTCATCTCAGAAGCTGGACTTTTTTAGGTATGTCAGTAAGAACTTACCGTATATACTCGTTTATAAGCAGAGTTTTTCAGCACATTTTTAATGCAGTTTTTGTGGTAAAATTAGGTGCCTCGGCTGATATTCGGGTCAGCTTATACTCGAGTACATACAGTAGTTTGAATTTAAGTGCTGCCATTTACTTGATTAGTGACACCTCTGTCTGAACCCCATTCAAAAAAAAATAAATGCAGCATTTTAACATGGGGTTTTTATGAGGAATACAGCTAGTGTATGTAAAGTATCTTACATATATAATGCCAACTATTATTATTGATTTCCTCTCATTAACGTTTGGGTTTGGAAAATGCCAAATGAGACTTAGAATAACTTGTTGTTTATTTAGTTCTTCTTTTAACTAAAGAGTTATAGCAACTCCTTTTGAGAAAACTAGATTTCATTTTCTCCACTTCTCACTTCTACCTTCCCCAAGTCAAAGAACACCAATGTATTTATTAAGCTTATTTTCGGATTTGGGACATTTTAAAAGTACTGCCCAAAGCTTTGGGCTTTCCTAAGGTCTGGAAGTGGATTTCCCAGCATGGAAAATTGGACATGCCATATTCATTTGTACATGGGAAACCAACCCTTGTTTGTAGCCAGCTCAAGCCTCTTAGCCAACATAGATCTGACAGTTTAGCACTTGGTGAGACTCTAAGACAGAAACAAAATTCAGGCTCTCGGGGAGTAGTGATTGCTATTTCTTTTTGAGGTTATTTTGGTTGGCAAGGAGACCTGGAGGTGCAGTGGTCTGACAGCTTCAAGTCTGGTAGTTTAAACCCATCAGCTCCTCCTTGAATTGGAATCAACTTCATTCCAGTGGACTGTTATTTGCCACAAGTAGGCCCAAGAATTCTGTGCTTGATTAATCAGGTCAGGAACGTATCAATGAAAAGTGGATTCTGAAAGAGAGCAGCCCTCATCAAATGGATGCAGTGTCCAAGACTTCAGGAAGACTGTTAGCTGCAGCTCCAGCAATCCATAAAACCTCCTCAGCACTGAGGCCAGTGATTGGGATTTTGTAGCAGTGTCCTTCCAATTAAAAAATGTTGTATGACAGATGAAAGAAAAGGAAAATACATTGTATTTTCAGAATATTTGGAGAGCATCGCAGTGTCCTTTACTTTGGGAATCACTAGTCTTTAATTAGAGAGGCCTAGTGATGTAGTGGTTATGCATTGGGTTGCTAACTGCAAGGTCAGCAGTTAGCGGAACTTATTGGGCTTATTTTTGGAATCAATGCCCAGACAGACTTTCTACTCCCACAAGGAGTTACCACCTCAGAAATCCACAGGGGGCAGTTCTACCCTGTCCTATAGGGTTGCTATGAGTCAGCATTGACTTTATGGCAGAAGAGAGAGTATCTTTTTTTAAAAATTGCATTCTTTCTAGCCCTGTAGTCATTAACTCAATAAACTTAAAATTTAAACTGTGGCTTGTAATAATTGTCATGAGCTGATATCATGATGAATTCAATACACACGTTATAGTTATTATCTTTGTTTAAAAGTCAGGGAATTAATGTTTGGATGATGTTTAGGGTTTTGACAGATCTCTTCCATTGGTCATTTTTCCCCAAGTTATATAGCTGGAAAAAAATGTAACACTTCATACATTTTCAAAGCATATTGATCACATAATTTTGTCTCATGTTTGTGCTACTTTATTATAGTTAAAGTAGGTCTTAATTTCTATTTTATGATGAGAGAAATCGACCTTGAGAATATGTTTTCCTAAAAGATCATTGGACTTAAAATACCCAGAAACCAATTCTGATTTTCGCCTACTGCTTTTTTCACCCATGAAATCTCTGGGCTTTGGGCATGATCTCCACCGTTAGGATTAACATATATGAGAGGAAATAAGCTTTGGGAGTAACTTGTACTCTTCATACATGTCTACATTGGGTAGGGGAAAGGGCCCAATCAGGAATTCCCCCAAACTAGTCATTACATTTTAAAAAATAACTTTAACTACAATTGAGCCTTGGTGGCATAGTGGGTTACATGTTGGACTGCTAATCACAAGGTCAACAGTTTGAAGCCACCTTGCTGATTTGCATGGGAAAGTTGAGGCTTTCTACTGTAAAGATATACAGCCTTGGTAACACAAGGGGCAGTTCTACACCATCCTATAGGTTCTCTGAGAGTCACGATGGACTCAACAACAGTGATTGAGTGAGTTTACAATTAAAGGGCAGTATGGTAAGACCTTGCCTGCTAAATCTGGCAGGGCCTCTTGACTAGCTATTTTGTGTTAAGCACTGTTTTAGGTGTTACAGGGAAATGGAGATTAAAACAACAAGAAAAATATGATCTTAACCTCTTCAGGTTTAAAGAAGATTTCAGGGAATGCTTTTAGTTTAAGGTTTAAAGATTATCCCAGGCAATCGTTTCTGGGATTCATCCAGCCTCCATGGCTCTAGAAAGTCTATGAGAATTCTGTTCAGTGTCCCCACCTTTGATCAGGATTCTTCTATGGGATCTCTGATCAAAATGTTTAGTAACTGTTCCTTTGTGGAGTTCCATATCTTTTTGGAATAGCATCAAGGAGTGCTGCACTCAGTCACTGTCTGAGAGCAGCCTATGGGAGGAATGCCTTCAGCACAAACACAGACAGATTTCAGAAATATTTCTGAGGCAGTAGCTGGAGTCTTTGGTCACTTGTATAGTTGGAGATCTTTGGGTTGTATTTTCTTGGCATACAAATGTCTTCTCCTGTTTAATTCTTTTTGTATATCCTTTTGGGTCAGCTTTAAAGGTTTCTCCTTCTGAGAAATTTTTCCTTGAAGCATATTCTCTAAATGTCACATGGTGAACTCATCACTTAGAATGATCACCCTTAATCTCTTTCTGGCTAGTTCCTAGTGCAATCATTCAAGTATGACCCAGCTCGAGCAACACCTCATCCAGAAAGTCTTCTTGATTTACCCCATGAAGCTGGGTTGTGGCTCTTCTTAGCTCCCAGAACATTTTGTCTCATTGTATTATCATTATTAGGTTACTTGTCTCCTCACTAGACTCTGAGTCCCTTGAGAAGATCTATATAGATTTCCCATCTTTGGACTTTTACTAGGACTAATACTTCATAGGGGCTCAGGGAAATTTTGGTGAATGAGTGATGTGGATAGGCAGAAGGGGAGAAGACAGTTGAGGTAGAATGAACTGCTTAAGTTAAGTCATGGAAGGGGTAGAAGGAAGGATTTGCTATTTAGTTAATCAAATGCCTTTTTCTTTTTCCAAATATATGTGGCTTGCCTCAAAGCTGTCATTTTGAGGAAAGTAGATTTTGATGCATACCTATGGGAAAGGAGTGTCTTGCTGGCAACTGAAAATGATTCATTGTTGGGAATTTTTGTTGAAAACAATCATTTGTTTGAGTATTTCCTGAGAGACTTCTTCACCAAGAGGAAACAGAGTGGATGGAAATGGAATTTTACTGCTGCCAGGAAAAGTGCGATGAAGATCAAATCTTGCCCGCTGACTACTACCAGAATAGACAATTCCATAGAGTGAAGAGGTTGCAAAGTCCCAGCTAATGGCTCATATGTATTTAGTATTCAGTGCAGCTGAACTCTCATTCTGTAATGGGATTTAACTAATATTGTCAATCCAATTTGTAATGTATGAATTAGTAGAGACCCATACATCATGGTGTTTGCTGCCTCTGCCTAATGGTGGTCATCTTTTAGATGGAAAGGAACAACAGATCTGGCTGGTATCCCACGTCTCAGCAGCCGCTATCAGCCACCTACTACTGCTCCATATTGTCAGGATATAGACGTGCTGAGGCTAGAGACTGACAAAAGTACGTTGTAAGAGCAACTAAAGATTTAGCCTTTGATCTTATGTAATATTCTACCCTTGTGACCTGGGTTAGACTCTGAATGAAGCCCTTAAAAACCAAACCCGTTGCTCATGAATAAATTGTAACTCATATTGGCTCTATATAAAAAACCTAACTCAATGCCATTGAGTTGGTGCTGACTCATAGTGAACCTATAGGACAGGGTCCCATAGGAAACTGCCCCTGTTAGTTTCTGAGACTGGGAGTAGAAAATTTTACCTTTCTCCCTTGGAGCAGATGATGATTTCTTGCTTTTATCAACCCAATGAGTAACCACGACTCTACCAGGGCTCCTGTAGTGGCCCTATAGGATAGAGGAAATTGACTGATGGAATTTATATAATCTCTGTGGAAGAAGACTGATACATATTTCTCAGGAGAGCAGCTCTAGTGGGTTGAAACTGCTGTACCATACAATACAATAGCATACCCACTGCCAACAAGTTGATTCAGACTCTTAGCGCCCCTATACGGCAGAGGAGAACTGATTCTTAACGTTTACCAGGCTGTAAATCTTTTTTTTTTAATCATTTTATTGGGGGCTCATACAACGCTTCTCACAATCCATACATACATCCATTGTGTCCAGCACATTTGTTGCCATCATCATTCTCAAAACATTTGGTTTCTACTTGAGCCCTTGGTATCAGTTCCTCATTTTTCCCCCTCCTTCCCCATTCCCCGTTCCTCATGAACCCTTGATAATTTATAAGTTATTATTATTTTATCATATCTTACACTGCCAATGTCTCCCTTCACTCACTTTTCTGTTGTCCGTCTCCCAGAGAGGAGGTTATGTGTAGATCCTTGAAATCGGTTCCGCCTTTCTACTCCACCTTTGCTCCACCCTCCCGGTAATTGTCACTCTCAGCACTGGTCCTGAAGGGATCATGTGTTCTGGATTCCCAGTTGTTTCCAGTTCCTATCTGTACCAGTGTACATCCTCTGGTCTAGCCAGATCTGTAAGGTAGAATTGGGATCATGATAGGGGGTGGGGGGGAGAAGCATTTAAGAACTAGAGGAAAGTTGTATGTTTCATTGTTGCTACACTGCACCCTGACTGGCTCATCTCCTCCCCACGACCCTTCAGTAAGGGGATGTCCAGTTGCCTACGGATGGGCTTTGGGTCCTCACTCCGCACTCCTCCTCATTCACAATGATAATTATTTTTTGTTCTTGGATGCCTGATACCTCATCCCTTCGACACCTCGTGATCACACAGACTGCTTTGCTTCTTCCATGTGGGCTTTGTTGCTTCTGAGCTAGACGGCCATCTGTTTACCTTCAAGTCTTTAAGACCCCAGACGCTATGTCTTTATATAGCCAGGCACCATCAACTTTCTTCACCACATTTGCTTATGCACCCATTTTGTCTTCAGCGATTGTGTCAGGGAAGGTGAGCATCATGGAATGCCAGTTTAATAGAACAAAGTGTTCTTGCACTGAGGGAGTACTTGAGTGGCCCAATGTCCATCTGCTACCTTAATACTAGACCTATACATATATGCACATAGATCTATTTCCCCATCCTCATGTATAAATATATTTACATATGTACATGCTTTTATTTAGACCTTTATAAATTCCCTTTGCCTCCTAGCTCTTTCCTTGATTTCCTTTTACTTTCCTCTTGTCCCACTATCATGCTCGAGAGACTGTAAATCTTGATGAGAGCAGACAGCTTAAGTTTTCTCCCATAGTGGCTGAAGGGTTTGAACTGCTCACCTTATTGTTAGCAGTCTAGCGCTCAACTCACTGTGCCACCAGTTTAAAAACTCACTGTCAAGTCGATGCTGACTTGTAGTGACCCTGTAGGACAGAGAATAACTGTAGACTCTAAATCCCTACGGGAGTAGAAAACCCTTTCTTTGTCCCGAGGAGCAGCTGGTAGTTTCGAACTGTAGGCCTTGTGGATTGCAGCCCAACGAGTAACCACTATTCCATTAGCTCACCTTTTGTGCAACTAGCAGGTAGGTTTTTTGGTTCTTCAGTAGAGACATGGGTCTAAAGGTTAAATCTTAATACTTTTGTTTTCAAATATTTGGAATTCTCTCCTATTTATTTTTTTAAATCATTTTATTGGGGGCTGTTACAGCTCTTACAAGATTCCATATATCAATTGTATCAAGCATATATGTATATGTTGCCATCATCATTTTTTAAACAGTTACTTTCTATTTGATCCCTTGGTATTAGCTTGTGGTAGTTACATAATCTAGTGTCAATTTGAGAGGATTGCAAGTGAAGGAGTAGAGTTTGGCCTGTCAATCAATATATAACCAATGAGGCCTCTGTGTGGGCATGGCCTTCTCCTGAGAATTCTGGAAGCTCCTATATTTTCCTTTTGGAGGCGGTAGATACTTTTCTCTCTCTGCTCACTCCCTGAGAGGACGCTTTACTGACAAGACACGTGGCTCTAAGCCCTGGGAGCTGGAGATGCAACCAGACCTCTGGAACCAGAGAAGCTACATGGAGACCCTTGCCAGAGCTGAGATGCTTACAACGCCACTGGACTCAGAAGACTTCCAACCCACTGGCTTGTGATTTTCCTGCATTCAGCGTCATTATATGTATTTCGTGGGTCTCAAGAGGACTTTATAGATTGGTATCGGACATATGGGATAATATTGAACTTAGGGACTTTATCTGGACTGGGCTGGGACATTTTCTCAATATTCAATTGCTCTTGTATATAAACCTCTTTCTTATGTACATATGAGTCTCCATGAATTTGTTTCTCTAGTCTACCCAGACTAACACACAGCTCTTCTTTTCTCCTTCCCCCCTCTCCCCCTCAAGACCACTTGATAAATTATAAATTATTATTTTCATAAATTACACTGACTGCTATCTCCCTTACCCCCTGGTTTTGGGTGTTATGCATCTATCATTGCGATTGGCTCCCCCTTCTCCTCCCTTCCTCCCCCCACCTTCTCCCTACCCTCCTGGTATGACCACTCCCATTTCTGTTCATGGGTTTATCTGACCTGGATTCTGTGTGTCATAACCTCTTATCTGTGCCAGTATACATGCTCTAGTTTAGTCAGAGCTGAAAGGCAGGATTGGGGTCATGGTAGTTGGAGGTGAGGAAGCCTTAAAGCACCAGAGGAATATTGTGTGTCTTATCAGTGTTACACAGCACCATGTTGTTGACTAACCCCTTCCTTGTGACCCTTCTTTGAGGGGATGTCTTATTGTCTACAGATGGCTTTTGGGTCTCTGGTCTGACCCACCTCATTCTAAACAATAGGGTTTTTTTATTTGTTTGGGTCTTCTGGTTCCTGTTACCTGATTCCGTCGATACCTCATGATTTCACAGGTGTGCTTTTTCCATGTGGGCTTGTTGCTTCTCTGCTAGATGGCCGCTTGTTTAACTTCAAGGCTTTTGGACCCCAGACACTATATCTTTTGATAGCTGGGCACCATCCATATTCTTCATCACATTTGCTTATGAACCCATTTTTTCTTCGGCGATTGTGCCAGGAGGCTGAGCATCACTGATTGTCAGGTTGTTAGAACAAAGTGTTCTTATTTGAGGGAAGACTTGAGCAGAGGCCCAAAGTCTGTCCACCTCCCCAAAGTATTGCCATATAAATATATATTTACCTATGCCAATGCCTCTATTTTTATGAATTAATATATTTACATAAGTGTGCACCTATGTTTATACTTCTATCCATAGCTTTGCTTCCTAGATCTTTATTCTCCTTCCTTTTAACCTCTTCCTGCCCCACAGTCATGCTCACCCTTCTTCTGCCTCTTAGTAATTCCTCTCAGCTAGCTTACTGTTGTTCCACCAGGATCTCTACGTCCTCTTCACTGTTGATTTTAATTCCCTAGCTGTTCCTGTCCCTCCAGAACCTTCCGTCCCATTGTTTTCCCCTTGGACTTGCCTCCCATGCCTATCTTTTTGTTGGTAGGCAAAACACTAACAGAGACAAAACAAAAAGAAAGCAAAAGATTGAATAAAAAGAGAAAAACAACACCACCACCGCCACCACCCCCAAAAAAAGGATGGGGAAAGCCTAAATAATTCCAGGTCTGTCCGCTGACCTTTATGACTATCTCCCCACTGGTCCTGGGGGTTTCTGGGAACTGCCCCTCCGAGCCTGAAGTCTATTTTTGAGGCTCCTCAGGGATTTTGTGGCTTTGCTTTACTCCCATAGCTTGTCTGTTATGTTCCCATTCTTGGTTCTCCCCACTGTGGGGTGGTCAGATCCGACACATTCCGTGCCACGTGTCCCCACTATTGTCTTCTTTTGTGGTATGCTCCAGCGAGGGGACATCATGTCTTGAGCTCTTGTAGACCCTAGAGTCCTCTCTTTGCCTTAGCTGCTCCGTGCAGGGACATCATCCTCTGGGCTTAGTGTGTCAGTATTGGGTCTAGTCCTTCGCGCTCTCTCTTTCCTTCTTGGTTTACTTCTGTATGTTGGCAGGCCGGTTCCTCTCCCCAACCTTCACATTTAGTCTTGTCCTTTGTAGTACATATTTCTAGGGTGTGTGTGTGTGTATGTGTGTGGTTAGTTTGGCTCTGATTGGGGCTCACCCTGTAGCCCTCTCTGTTTACGAATTGCTCCATGTTGTTACAGTGCCCTCAAGGTTTGGCACACCATGGTGGGATCTGCACTCACACTCCGATTTCTGTGGAGACATAAACGAGACCCTCCCCCTGGGCTTATTACTTTTTTTGGTTGAGTAATGTCACTATGCATCAAAATGGACTGGATGATGCATAGCAAAAACAGTATCAAAGCAGGTTGTTTGCTATTATCAATGCAAGTTGAACATCTTTCCAGTGATAGTCCAATACAGTGTGCTTAGGAAACTGAGCTGTTATGACCCAGACTATAGTTAATCTAGCACATATAATTGCTGATATCCATCTCTTCTCTCAGGCATTTTGGCTTGTAGAGAAGCAAAATCACTTGCTACTTCACTACATTCAAACCTTGTGTGGATTGTTTCTTCTCTTTATCATTGACTCATCTTTTCATATTTCTGTATGCTTTGTCTTAAGGTACAGACACATGAAAATAAGACAGTGCATGATGTTTTCCACCTTCCCTTGATTTGGTTGATCAGAGCATCTCTTTTTCATGTGCCTCTGCATAGTCAATAAAACACAAATAAGCATATCTTTGTTTTCAGTCAAGATCCATTTGACTTCTGCATTTATATCCCTTGTTCCACTTCCTCAACTGAAAAGTCCCAAAGGCATGCCATACAGAATATATCCAAATCTGAACTTGGGTTCTGTGTCCTTTGCTTTAAACTTTATCTTCTTGTAGCCCCTCTCCAAGTTTCTTGAGGTTGGAAATCAACCTCAAGATATTTTTCAAATTAGTTTATTTCCTCCTCATTTGCACTCCCTTCCCTGGGCTAGACTTTTTCTCATTTTTGCATCTAGAGGCAATAGCTTGGGGTACAGAGAAACAGTAGTTCTTTTATCTTCTTCCTAATGCCTTCTCTGTCCAGTGTACTGTACACAGTGTCATAAGAGGGTGCTTCATGTATTCCCAAATATTCAAGATATGACACCAATGTAGAGTGACTCTGTTCCCTCCATCTTCTTTTTTTCCTCCAGTTTTTAACAACCGTTTCATTGGCACATAGTTTACATAGCATGCACTTCAGTAGTTCAATCCTCCAATCATATAAAGGAGAATCATATAATCGTTACTGTATCAATTTGAGAACACCCCATAGTTAAATCACCTTTAAAATGAGTTGTGCAATCACAGTCAGTTCTAGTGCTTCCTCCCCGCTCTTGTCTTCATTTCCCACTCCAGAAATCCCCCTTCCCTCCCTATCACTTTCTCCTACTCCTGCATCCCCTACCAACCCCTGTGTCCATTATTATCACTATGCATCCACTCCTCCTATGGGTCACAAACTGGGAAACCCAACAGAACAATAAAAACCAAAATTGAAATAAGGTGTTAAGGATAAAATAATAATAATGAGACCAAAATACAAATAATGAGTGAAAAAGAAAAGACCCTCATCAACATTTCAAAAGCCAGGGAAGAAATTTCTGTCATGAAACAACTAAGAGGTACTTACACACAGAACCAACTCAGGTCAGGTCTATAGGGAGGTCACCTGACAAATTATGGAGTTTGATTCAGCATATTCAAGATTACAATGGTCTCTGCGTGGTAATAAGGCTGTTAGATCCCTACCCTTCTGGTACCACTATTCCCACTGCTGCTCCTGGATTTTGTGTGTCGTGAGCTCCCATCCCTTCCTATACCTGTGTACATGTTCTGGTCTAGTCTGAATTGAGAAGCAGCACTGGGGTCATGGTAGTGGGGGATGGGGGGGTGAGGAATACTCAAGGAACCAGAGGAATATAGTGTGTTTCATCGATGCTTTACTGCACCCTGGTGACTCATCCCTTCCCTGTGGCCCCTCTGTGGGGAGATTGTTCCACTGTCTACAGGTGGGCTTTGGATCTCTGCTCCAGCCCACCTCGTTCTCAACAATATGTCTTTGTTTGGTATGTGTCTCCTGATGCCTATTACCCGGTCCCTATGACTCCTCATGATTGTACCAGCGGTGTGCTTCTTCCATGTGGACTTGTTGCTTCAGTGCTGAATCACGGCTTGTGTAACTTCAAGCCTTTAAAACCCCAGATGTTATATCTTTTAGTAGCTAAGAACCATCCGCCTTCTTCACCACATTTGCTTATGTACCCATTTTGTCTTCAGAGATTGTGTGTTGGGAGGGTGAACATCTCAGACTGCTGATTGGTTACAACAAAGTGTTCTTGTATTGGGGAGAGGGACCAGCATGCCACACCCACATGGAGGGAGGAAGAGAAAGAGAGAGCCCGACTGGACCAGGCTCAGAGGATGAGGTTTCTGCAGGGAGCTAATGAGACACAGAGGGGACTGGGCAACCAACAGCAGCACGTGTCACGTTGTCCCCTTACTGGAGCAGACTGCGACAGAGGATATTTTTGGGGTCACATGGTGGGGAGGCAGTACGGTCTGAGCCCCCCCAAAACAGAGCAAACCAAGAAGGGAGCATACAAGATCAACAGCTGGAGCAAGGCAGGGGTACCAAACCCCTGAAGAGCCTCCCAGGGGGCGCTTCAGACTGGGAGGGGCAGCTCCTGCGCAGTCATGAAGGCCAGCAAACAGATCCAAGATTTTTGTATATTTCTTCTCTATATATTTGTTTTTAATTTTAATTTTTCTTATTTATTTACTATTTTCATTTTTTTGAATCAGTTTGGGCTATGTCATAGTTGGTGTACCTACCTAGATAGGATAGGCATAGGAGGCATGCCCGAGGAGAGAGCAGCGGGACCAAAGGTCAGGGAGATGTGGGAGGTGAGGGCGCGGTGGGCAGGCTGCGCCATAGACAGGGGAACAACTACGGTGTTCGAGCCAATAACAAGGAGGTGATAGAAATCCAAGGTGGGGGGACTGGGTGTTGGAACAACAGCAAACTAGCGTAGAGGAGGTACCCAGAGGCGGAGATAAGGGGAAAGTGACAGTGGGGCAGGAGGAAGGTAAAAGGAAACAGACAGAAGGACCAAGGAAGCAAAGCAATGGATAGAGGCATAAACATAGCGGTGTACATGTGTAAATACCTTAATCCACAAAATAGAGGTATCGGCCCATGTACATATATTTATATGGCAAAACACTGCTCATACCTTCACTCAATACAAGAACACTTTCAGCACATTTTTAATGTAGCTTTTGTGGTAAAACTAGGTGTCTCGGCTGTTATTCGGGTCGGCTTATACTAACGTATATACTGCATATACAATCATTTTTGGGGAAATGACCACATTATTTCAGTGCTGTTGCTTTTGTTATAAAAGTTTCTAGGTGTGGAACTGAACACTTGGTTTGGCCTCTCATCTCTGATTTCGGAAAATAGCTCCTGGAATTATTGAACAATCAAGGTGCCTTTTGTTTTCTGACTAGTCAGGTATCACATAAACTTATGTAAATGAGCTAGGATCCTCCAGGCTCATCCTGGCAACAGACCTCAGAAAAGGGGTGGGTATGTTCAGTTATGCACTTCTATTGGTTGGATCAATCATAACTAGACAGTATGGCGTGGGAGAGAGTACTGCTGGGACCTCTTCCAGAGTTTGCCTGATGCATCTCTTCACTTATAACCTTTCCGGTTATAATAAATGAGTAACTGTAAATATCGGTAGTCTCTGTGCCTTCAGTGAGTCATTTTCTTGAATTATTGAACTTGCTAG